>NW_026527533.1:300000-487006 GCF_022682495.2 Desmodus rotundus
CACGGGACCCACCCTTGAGGTGTCTCCTGACCCACCCCTGAGGGGTCTTGTGACCCACCCCTGAGGGGTCTCGTGACCCACCCCTGAGGGGTCACGTGACCCACCCCTGAGGGGTCCCGTGACCCACCCCTGAGGGGTCACATGACCCACCCTTGAGGGGTCTCGTGACCCACCCTTGAGGGGTCCCGTGAACCGCCCTTGGGAGGTCACGTTCCCCACCCTTAAGGGGTCACATGACCCACCTTGAGAGGTCACAGCAGTTTTACAGGGTCCCTGCGCACCTGTTCGGGGAAACAGCGGCCCTCCCTGCCACTCAGAGGACCGCACGATTTCCCACAGGCCACTGTGCCTAGCAGTACCTTCAGCCCCGCACAGACAGTGTGCTAAGGACAGACTTGGGTACCGGGAGCATGGGCGGGGGATTTCCCATGGAACTCTCTAAGGGCCCGGTGCCCTGTGTGGCCCGGGGAGTGCCCATGCCGTTCCTTGACCCCGCAGGACACTTGCATCCAGCAATAAGCAGCCCTCTGCCCTCACGGGGCTCAAACACGTGGGCCCCGTGTGCGGGCACCTGGCGTACGTGGAGGCAAAACAGCAGACCCGTCTGGCGCGAACCCACCACTGCGAAGATCCCCCTTTTCTTCCATCCGTAAAGGGGTCACGCTTGAGGAGTGGAGGAACATGGGGAGGCCCCCAGGAGATGGCTTTTCTCCGAGCCGCGGCTGGCTCGTTTCGGGCCTATACGTGGGCCGCGCATGCGCACTCAGGCTCCCAAGCACACACCTCCCTCGGCTCACCTGACCCACCCTTTAGAGGTCACAGCAGTTCCACAGGGTCCCTGGGCACCTGTCCGTGGACACAGGAGCCCTCCCTGCCACCTAGAGGACCACGCGATTTCCCCTGGGGAACACTGCCCAGAAGCACTCCCAGCCTCGCACAGACACTGTACGCAGGATAGACTTGTGGACCAGGGGCCTGGGCGGGGAATTTTCCAGGGAACTCTCTAAAGGCCAGGTGCCCTCTGTCGCCCTAGGAGTGCCCATGCCTTCCCTTAACCCTGCAGGACACTATCATCCAGCAATAAGCAGCCCTCTGCCTCCACGGGGCTCAAACACCTGGGCCCATTGTGCGAGCACCTGGCGTACGTGCAGGCAAACACGCAGACCCCTCTGGCCCTAACCCACCACTGCGAAGATCCCCCTTTTCTTCCATCCGTAAAGGGGTCCTCCTTGAGGAGTGGAGGAACATGGGGAGGCCCCCAGGAGATGGCTTTTCTCCGAGCCGCGGCTGGCTCCTTTCGGGCCTATACGTGGGCCGCGCGTGCGCACTCAGGCTCCCCACAACAGGCCTCCCTCGGGTCACGGGACCCACCCTTGAGGTGTCTCCTGACCCACCCTTGAGGGGTCACGTGACCCACCCCCGAGGGGTCACGTGACCCACACCAGAGGGGTGACGGGACCCACCCCTGGGGGTCTCGTGACGCACCCCTGAGGGGTCACGTGACCCACCCCTGGGGGGTCTCGTGACCGATCCTTGAGGGGTCACGTGACCCACCCCTGAGGGGTCACGTGACCCACCCTTGAGGGGTTTTGTGACCCACCCTTTTGGGGTCACGTGACCCACCCTTTCGGGGTCTCGTGACCCACCCTTGGGAGGTCACCTGTCCCACCCTGGAGGGGTCAGGTGACCCGCCCTTGAGAGGTCACAGCAGTATCACAGGGTCACTGCGCACCGGTCCATGGAAACAGAAGCCCTCCCTGCCACTCAGAGGACCGCGCGATTTCCCCTAGGCAACACTGCCCAGCAGCACTCTCAGCCCCGCACAGACAGTGTGCAAAGGACAGACTTGGATACCAGGGGCCTGGGCGGGGGATTTTCCATGGAACTCTCGGAGGGCCCGGTGCCCTGTGTCGCCCGGGAGTGCCCATGCCCTTCCTTGACCCCGCAGGACACTTGCATCCAGCAATAAGCAGCCGTCTACCTCCACGGGGCTCAAACACCTGGGCCCGGTGTGCGGGACCTGGCATACGTGGAGGCAAACCCCCTGAACCCTCTGGCCCGAACCCACCACTGCGAAGATCCCCCTTTTCTTCCATCCTTAAAGGGGCCCTCCCTGGGGAGTGGAGGAACAAGGGGAGGCCCCCAGGAGATGGCTTTTCTCCGAGCCGCGGCTGGCTCATTTCGGGCCTATAAGTGGGCCTCGCGTGCGCACTCAGGCTCCCCACCACAAGCCTCCCTCGGGTCACGGGACCCACCCTTGACGTGTCTCCTGAACCACCGTTGAGGGGTCACGTGACCCACCCCTGAGGGGTCACGTGACCCACCCCTGAGGGGTCTCGTGACCCACCCCACAGGGGTCACGTGACCCAACCCTGAGGCGTCACGTGAACCAACCCTGAGGGGTCACGTGACCCACCCCTGAGGGATCACGTGACCCACTCCTGGGGGGTCACGTGACCCACCCCCGAGGGGTCTCGTGACCCACCCTTGAGGGCTCTCGTGACCCACCCCTGAGGGGTCACGTGACCCACCCTTGAGGGGTCTCGTGACCTACCCTTTTGGGGTCACGTGACCCACCCTTGAGGGGTCTCGTGACCTACCCTTTTGGGGTCACGTGACCCACCCTTGAGGGGTCTCGTGACCCACCCTTGAGGGGTCACAGCAGTTTTACAGGGTCCCTGGGCACCTGTTCGGGGAAACAGCAGCCCTCCCTGCCACTCAGAGGACCGCACGATTTCCCACAGGCCACACTGCCTAGCAGTACCTTCAGCCCCGCACAGACAGTGTGCTAAGGACAGACTTGGGTACCGGGGGCATGGGCGGGGGATTTCCCATGGAACTCTCTAAGGGCCCGGTGCCCTGTGTGGCCCGGGGAGTGCCCATGCCGTTCCTTGACCCCGCAGGACACTTGCATCCACCAATAAGCAGCCCTCTGCCTCCACGGGGCTCAAACACCTGGGCCCGGTGTGCGGGCACCTGGCGTACGTGGAGGGAAACCCGCAGACCCCTCTGGCGCGAACCCACCACTGCGAAGATCCCCCTTTTCTTCCATCCGTAAAGGGGTCACGCTTGAGGAGTGGAGGAACATGGGGAGGCCCCCAGGAGATGGCTTTTCTCCGAGCCGCGGCTGGCTCGTTTCGGGCCTATACGTGGGCCGCGCATGCGCACTCAGGCTCCCAAGCACACACCTCCCTCGGCTCACCTGACCCACCCTTTAGAGGTCACAGCAGTTCCACAGGGTCCCTGGGCACCTGTCCGTGGACACAGGAGCCCTCCCTGCCACCTAGAGGACCACGCGATTTCCCCTGGGGAACACTGCCCAGAAGCACTCCCAGCCTCGCACAGACACTGTACGCAGGATAGACTTGTGGACCAGGGGCCTGGGCGGGGAATTTTCCAGGGAACTCTCTAAAGGCCAGGTGCACTCTGTCGCCCTGGGAGTGCCCATGCCTTCCCTTAACCCTGCAGGACACTATCATCCAGCAATAAGCAGCCCTCTGCCTCCACGGGGCTCAAACACCTGGGCCCATTGTGCGAGCACCTGGCGTACGTGCAGGCAAACCCGCAGACCCCTCTGGCCCGAACCCACCACTGCGAAGATCCCCCTTTTCTTCCATCCGTAAAGGGGTCCTCCTTGAGAGGTGGAGGAACATGGGAGGCCCCCAGGAGATGGCTTTTCTCCGAGCCGCGGCTGGCTCATTTCGGGCCTATAAGTGGGCCGCGCATGCGCACTCAGGCTCCCCACCACAAGCCTCCCTCGGGTCACGGGACCCACCCTTGATGTGTCTCCTGAACCACCGTTGAGGGGTCACGTGACCCACCCCTGAGGGGTCACGTGACCCACCCCTGAGGGGTCACGTGACCCACCCCACAGGGGTCACGTGACCCACCCCGTAGGGGTCACGTGACCCACCCCTGAGGGGTCTCGTGACCCACCCCTGAGGGGTCACGTGACCCACCCCTGAAGGGTCCCGTGACCCACCCCTGAGGGGTCACGTGACCCACCCCTGAGGGTTCGCATGACCCACCCTTGAGAGGTCTCGTGACCTACCCTTTTGGGGTCACGTGACCCAACCTTTTGGGGTCACATGACCCACCCTTGAGGGGTCTCGTGACCCACCCTTGAGGGGTCCCGTGAACCGCCCTTGGGAGGTCACGTTCCCCACCCTTAAGGGGTCACATGACCCACCTTGAGAGGTCACAGCAGTTTTACAGGGTCCCTGCGCACCTGTTCGGGGAAACAGCGGCCCTCCCTGCCACTCAGAGGACCACACGATTTCCCACAGGCCACTGTGCCTAGCAGTACCTTCAGCCCCGCACAGACAGTGTGCTAAGGACAGACTTGGGTACCGGGAGCATGGGCGGGGGATTTCCCATGGAACTCTCTAAGGGCCCGGTGCCCTGTGTGGCCCGGGGAGTGCCCATGCCGTTCCTTGACCCCGCAGGACACTTGCATCCAGCAATAAGCAGCCCTCTGCCCTCACGGGGCTCAAACACCTGGGCCCCGTGTGCGGGCACCTGGCGTACGTGGAGGCAAAACAGCAGACCCGTCTGGCGCGAACCCACCACTGCGAAGATCCCCCTTTTCTTCCATCCGTAAAGGGGTCACGCTTGAGGAGTGGAGGAACATGGGGAGGCCCCCAGGAGATGGCTTTTCTCCGAGCCGCGGCTGGCTCGTTTCGGGCCTATACGTGGTCCGCGCATGCGCACTCAGGCTCCCAAGCACACACCTCCCTCGGCTCACCTGACCCACCCTTTAGAGGTCACAGCAGTTCCACAGGGTCCCTGGGCACCTGTCCGTGGACACAGGAGCCCTCCCTGCCACCTAGAGGACCACGCGATTTCCCCTGGGGAACACTGCCCAGAAGCACTCCCAGCCTCGCACAGACACTGTACGCAGGATAGACTTGTGGACCAGGGGCCTGGGCGGGGAATTTTCCAGGGAACTCTCTAAAGGCCAGGTGCCCTCTGTCGCCCTAGGAGTGCCCATGCCTTCCCTTAACCCTGCAGGACACTATCATCCAGCAATAAGCAGCCATCTGCCTCCACGGGGCTCAAACACCTGGGCCCATTGTGCGAGCACCTGGCGTACGTGCAGGCAAACACGCAGACCCCTCTGGCCCTAACCCACCACTGCGAAGATCCCCCTTTTCTTCCATCCGTAAAGGGGTCCTCCTTGAGGAGTGGAGGAACATGGGGAGGCCCCCAGGAGATGGCTTTTCTCCGAGCCGCGGCTGGCTCATTTCGGGCCTATAAGTGGGCCGCGCGTGCGCACTCAGGCTCCCCACCACAAGCCTCCCTCGGGTCACGGGACCCACCCTTGACGTGTCTCCTGAACCACCGTTGAGGGGTCACGGCACCCACCCCTGAGGGGTCAGGTGACCCACCCCTGAGGGGTCACGTGACCCACCCCGAGGGGTCTCGTGACCCACACCTGAGGGGTCACGTGACCTACTACTGGGGGGTCACGTGACCCACACCTGAGGGGTCTCGTGACCCACCCCACAGGGGTCACGTGACCCACCCCTGAGGGGTCACATGACCCACCCTTGAGGGGTCTCGTGACCTACACTTTTGGGGTCACGTGACCCACCCTTGAGGGGTCTCGTGACCTACCCTTTTGGGGTCACGTGACCCACCCTTGAGGGGTCTCGTGACCCACCCTTGAGGGGTCACAGCAGTTTTACAGGGTCCCTGCGCACCTGTTCGGGGAAACAGCAGCCCTCCCTGCCACTCAGAGGACCGCACGATTTCCCACAGGCCACATTGCCTAGCAGTACCTTCAGCCCCGCACAGACAGTGTGCTAAGGACAGACTTGGGTACCGGGGGGCATGGGCGGGGGATTTCCCATGGAACTCTCTAAGGGCCCGGTGCCCTGTGTGGCCCGGGGAGTGCCCATGCCGTTCCTTGACCCCGCAGGACACTTGCATCCAGCAATAAGCAGCCCTCTGCCTCCACGGGGCTCAAACACCTGGGCCCGGTGTGCGGGCACCTGGCCTACGTGGAGGCAAACCCGCAGACCCCTCTGGCGCGAACCCACCACTGCGAAGATCCCCCTTTTCTTCCATCCGTAAAGGGGTCCTCCTTGAGGAGTGGAGGAACATGGGGAGGCCCCCAGGAGATGGCTTTTCTCCGAGCCGCGGCTGGCTCCTTTCGGGCCTATACGTGGGCCGCGCATGCGCACTCAGGCTCCCAAGCACACACCTCCCTCGGCTCACCTGACCCACCCTTTAGAGGTCACAGCAGTTCCACAGGGTCCCTGGGCACCTGTCCGTGGACACAGGAGCCCTCCCTGCCACCTAAAGGACCACGCGATTTCCGCTGGGGAACACTGGCCAGAAGCACTCCCAGCCTCGCACAGAAACTGTGCGCAGGATAGACTTGTGGACCAGGGGCCTGGGCGGGGAATTTTCCAGGGAGCTCTCAAAAGGCCAGGTGCCCTCTGTCGCCCTGGGAGTGCCCATGGCATCCCTTAACCCTGCAGGATACTATCATCCAGCAATAAGCAGCCCTCTGCCTCCACGGGGCTCAAACACCTGGGCCCGTTGTGCGAGCACCTGGCGTTCCTGCAGGCAAACCCGCAGACCCCTCTGGCCCGAACCAACCACTGGGAAGATCCCACTTTTCTTCCATCCGTAAAGGGGTCCTCCTTGAGGAGTGGAGGAACATGGGGAGGCCCCCAGGAGATGGCTTTTCTCCGAGCCGCGGCTGGCTCCTTTCGGGCCTATACGTGGGCCGCGCGTGCGCACTCAGGCTCCCCACAACAGGCCTCCCTCGGGTCACGGGACCCACCCTTGAGGTGTCTCCTGACCCACCCTTGAGGGGTCACGTGACCCACCCCCGAGGGGTCACGTGACCCACCCCCGAGGGGTCACGTGACCCACACCGGAGGGGTCACGGGACCCACCCCTGGGGGGTCTCGTGACCGACCCTTGAGGGGTCACGTGACCCACCCCTGAGGGGTCACGTGACCCACCCTTGAGGGGTTTTGTGACCCACCCTTTTGGGGTCACGTGACCCACCCTTGAGGGGTCTCGTGACCTACCCTTTTGGGGTCACGTGACCCACCCTTGAGGGGTCTCGTGACCCACCCTTGAGGGGTCACAGCAGTTTTACAGGGTCCCTGCGCACCTGTTCGGGGAAACAGCAGCCCTCCCTGCCACTCAGAGGACCGCACGATTTCCCACAGGCCACACTGCCTAGCAGTACCTTCAGCCCCGCACAGACAGTGTGCTAAGGACAGACTTGGGTACCGGGGGCATGGGCGGGGGATTTCCCATGGAACTCTCTAAAGGCCCGGTGCCCTGTGTGGCCCGGGGAGTGCCCATGCCGTTCCTTGACCCCGCAGGACACTTGCATCCAGCAATAAGCAGCCCTCTGCCTCCACGGGGCTCAAACACCTGGGCCCGGTGTGCGGGCACCTGGCGTACGTGGAGGGAAACCCGCAGACCCCTCTGGCGCGAACCCACCACTGCGAAGATCCCCCTTTTCTTCCATCCGTAAAGGGGTCACGCTTGAGGAGTGGAGGAACATGGGGAGGCCCCCAGGAGATGGCTTTTCTCCGAGCCGCGGCTGGCTCGTTTCGGGCCTATATGTGGGCCGCGCATGCGCACTCAGGCTCCCAAGCACACACCTCCCTCGGCTCACCTGACCCACCCTTTAGAGGTCACAGCAGTTCCACAGGGTCCCTGGGCACCTGTCCGTGGACACAGGAGCCCTCCCTGCCACCTAGAGGACCACGCGATTTCCCCTGGGGAACACTGCCCAGAAGCACTCCCACCCTCGCACAGACACTGTACGCAGGATAGACTTGTGGACCAGGGGCCTGGGCGGGGAATTTTCCAGGGAACTCTCTAAAGGCCAGGTGCACTCTGTCGCCCTGGGAGTGCCCACGCCTTCCCTTAACCCTGCAGGACACTATCATCCAGCAATAAGCAGCCCTCTGCCTCCACGGGGCTCAAACACCTGGGCCCATTGTGCGAGCACCTGGCGTACGTGCAGGCAAACCCGCAGACCCCTCTGGCCCGAACCCACCACTGCGAAGATCCCCCTTTTCTTCCATCCGTAAAGGGGTCCTCCTTGAGAGGTGGAGGAACATGGGAGGCCCCCAGGAGATGGCTTTTCTCGGAGCCGCGGCTGGCTCATTTCGGGCCTATAAGTGGGCCGCGCATGCGCACTCAGGCTCCCCACCACAAGCCTCCCTCGGGTCACGGGACCCACCCTTGACGTGTCTCCTGAACCACCGTTGAGGGGTCACGTGACCCACCCCTGAGGGGTCACGTGACCCACCCCTGAGGGGTCTTGTGACCCACCCCACAGGGGTCGCGTGACCCACCCCGGAGGGGTCACGTGACCCACCCCTGAGGGGTCTCGTGACCCACCCCTGAGGGGTCACGTGACCCACCCCTGAGGGGTCCCTTGACCCACCCCTGAGGGGTCACGTGACCCACCCCTGAGGGTTCGCATGACCCACCCTTGAGAGGTCTCGTGACCTACCCTTTTGGGGTCACGTGACCCACCCTTTTGGGGTCACATGACCCACCCTTGAGGGGTCTCGTGACCCACCCTTGAGGGGTCCCGTGAACCGCCCTTGGGAGGTCACGTTCCCCACCCTTAAGGGGTCACATGACCCACCTTGAGAGGTCACAGCAGTTTTACAGGGTCCCTGCGCACCTGTTCGGGGAAACAGCGGCCCTCCCTGCCACTCAGAGGACCGCACGATTTCCCACAGGCCACTGTGCCTAGCAGTACCTTCAGCCCCGCACAGACAGTGTGCTAAGGACAGACTTGGGTACCGGGAGCATGGGCGGGGGATTTCCCATGGAACTCTCTAAGGGCCCGGTGCCCTGTGTGGCCCGGGGAGTGCCCATGCCGTTCCTTGACCCCGCAGGACACTTGCATCCAGCAATAAGCAGCCCTCTGCCCTCACGGGGCTCAAACACCTGGGCCCCGTGTGCGGGCACCTGGCGTACGTGGAGGCAAAACAGCAGACCCGTCTGGCGCGAACACACCACTGCGAAGATCCCCCTTTTCTTCCATCCGTAAAGGGGTCACGCTTGAGGAGTGGAGGAACATGGGGAGGCCCCCAGGAGATGGCTTTTCTCCCAGCCGCGGCTGGCTCGTTTCGGGCCTATACGTGGTCCGCGCATGCGCACTCAGGCTCCCAAGCACACACCTCCCTCGGCTCACCTGACCCACCCTTTAGAGGTCACAGCAGTTCCACAGGGTCCCTGGGCACCTGTCCGTGGACACAGGAGCCCTCCCTGCCACCTAGAGGACCACGCGATTTCCCCTGGGGAACACTGCCCAGAAGCACTCCCAGCCTCGCACAGACACTGTACGCAGGATAGACTTGTGGACCAGGGGCCTGGGCGGGGAATTTTCCAGGGAACTCTCTAAAGGCCAGGTGCCCTCTGTCGCCCTAGGAGTGCCCATGCCTTCCCTTAACCCTGCAGGACACTATCATCCAGCAATAAGCAGCCCTCTGCCTCCACGGGGCTCAAACACCTGGGCCCATTGTGCGAGCACCTGGCGTACGTGCAGGCAAAAACGCAGACCCCTCTGGCCCTAACCCACCACTGCGAAGATCCCCCTTTTCTTCCATCCGTAAAGGGGTCCTCCTTGAGGAGTGGAGGAACATGGGGAGGCCCCCAGGAGATGGCTTTTCTCCGAGCCGCGGCTGGCTCATTTCGGGCCTATAAGTGGGCCGCGCGTGCGCACTCAGGCTCCCCACCACAAGCCTCCCTCGGGTCACGGGACCCACCCTTGACGTGTCTCCTGAACCACCGTTGAGGGGTCACGGCACCCACCCCTGAGGGGTCAGGTGACCCACCCCTGAGGGGTCACGTGACCCACCCCTGAGGGGTCTCGTGACCCACCCCTGAGGGGTCACGTGACCCACTACTGGGGGGTCACGTGACCCACACCTGAGGGGTCTCGTGACCCACCCCACAGGGGTCACGTGACCCACCCCTGAGGGGTCACATGACCCACCCTTGAGGGGTCTCGTGACCTACCCTTTTGGGGTCACGTGACCCACCCTTGAGGGGTCTCGTGACCTACCCTTTTGGGGTCACGTGACCCACCCTTCAGGGGTCTCGTTACCCACCCTTGAGGGGTCACAGCAGTTTTACAGGGTCCCTGCGCACCTGTTCGGGGAAACAGCAGCCCTCCCTGCCACTCAGAGGACCGCACGATTTCCCACAGGCCACACTGCCTAGCAGTACCTTCAGCCCCGCACAGACAGTGTGCTAAGGACAGACTTGGGTACGGGGGGCATGGGCGGGGGATTTCCCATGGAACTCTCTAAGGGCCCGGTGCCCTGTGTGGCCCGGGGAGTGCCCATGCCGTTCCTTGACCCCGCAGGACACTTGCATCCAGCAATAAGCAGCCCTCTGCCTCCACGGGGCTCAAACACCTGGGCCCGGTGTGCGGGCACCTGGCGTACGTGGAGGCAAACCCGCAGACCCCTCTGGCCCGAACCCACCACTGGGAAGATCCCACTTTTCTTCCATCCGTAAAGGGGTCCTCCTTGAGGAGTGGAGGAACATGGGGAGGCCCCCAGGAGATGGCTTTTCTCCGAGCCGCGGCTGGCTCCTTTCGGGCCTATACGTGGGCCGCGCGTGCGCACTCAGGCTCCCCACAACAGGCCTCCCTCGGGTCACGGGACCCACCCTTGAGGTGTCTCCTGACCCACCCTTGAGGGGTCACGTGACCCACCCCCGAGGGGTCACGTGACCCACACCGGAGGGGTCACGGGACCCACGCCTGGGGGGTCTCGTGACCGACCCTTGAGGGGTCACGTGACCCACCCCTGAGGGGTCACGTGACCCACCCTTGAGGGGTTTTGTGACCCACCCTTTTGGGGTCACGTGACCCACCCTTGAGGGGTCTCGTGACCTACCCTTTTGGGTTCACGTGACCCACCCTTGAGGGGTCTCGTGACCCACCCTTGAGGGGTCACAGCAGTTTTACAGGGTCCCTGCGCACCTGTTCGGGGAAACAGCAGCCCTCCCTGCCACTCAGAGGACCGCACGATTTCCCACAGGCCACTGTGCCTAGCAGTACCTTCAGCCCCGCACAGACAGTGTGCTAAGGACAGACTTGGGTACCGGGAGCATGGGCGGGGGATTTCCCATGGAACTCTCTAAGGGCCCGGTGCCCTGTGTGGCCCGGGGAGTGCCCATGCCGTTCCTTGACCCCGCAGGACACTTGCATCCAGCAATAAGCAGCCCTCTGCCCTCACGGGGCTCAAACACCTGGGCCCCGTGTGCGGGCACCTGGCGTACGTGGAGGCAAAACAGCAGACCCGTCTGGCGCGAACCCACCACTGCGAAGATCCCCCTTTTCTTCCATCCGTAAAGGGGTCACGCTTGAGGAGTGGAGGAACATGGGGAGGCCCCCAGGAGATGGCTTTTCTCCGAGCCGCGGCTGGCTCGTTTCGGGCCTATACGTGGTCCGCGCATGCGCACTCAGGCTCCCAAGCACACACCTCCCTCGGCTCACCTGACCCACCCTTTAGAGGTCACAGCAGTTCCACAGGGTCCCTGGGCACCTGTCCGTGGACACAGGAGCCCTCCCTGCCACCTAGAGGACCACGCGATTTCCCCTGGGGAACACTGCCCAGAAGCACTCCCAGCCTCGCACAGACACTGTACGCAGGATAGACTTGTGGACCAGGGGCCTGGGCGGGGAATTTTCCAGGGAACTCTCTAAAGGCCAGGTGCCCTCTGTCGCCCTAGGAGTGCCCATGCCTTCCCTTAACCCTGCAGGACACTATCATCCAGCAATAAGCAGCCATCTGCCTCCACGGGGCTCAAACACCTGGGCCCATTGTGCGAGCACCTGGCGTACGTGCAGGCAAACACGCAGACCCCTCTGGCCCTAACCCACCACTGGGAAGATCCCACTTTTCTTCCATCCGTAAAGGGGTCCTCCTTGAGGAGTGGAGGAACATGGGGAGGCCCCCAGGAGATGGCTTTTCTCCGAGCCGCGGCTGGCTCCTTTCGGGCCTATACGTGGGCCGCGCGTGCGCACTCAGGCTCCCCACCACAAGCCTCCCTCGGGTCACGGGACCCACCCTTGACGTGTCTCCTGAACCACCGTTGAGGGGTCACGGCACCCACCCCTGAGGGGTCAGGTGACCCACCCCTGAGGGGTCACGTGACCCACCCCGAGGGGTCTCGTGACCCACACCTGAGGGGTCACGTGACCCACTACTGGGGGGTCACGTGACCCACACCTGAGGGGTCTCGTGACCCACCCCACAGGGGTCACGTGACCCACCCCTGAGGGGTCACATGACCCACCCTTGAGGGGTCTCGTGACCTACCCTTTTGGGGTCACGTGACCCACCCTTGAGGGGTCTCGTGACCCACCCTTGAGGGGTCCCGTGAACCGCCCTTGGGAGGTCACGTTCCCCACCCTTAAGGGGTCACATGACCCACCTTGAGAGGTCACAGCAGTTTTACAGGGTCCCTGCGCACCTGTTCGGGGAAACAGCGGCCCTCCCTGCCACTCAGAGGACCGCACGATTTCCCACAGGCCACTGTGCCTAGCAGTACCTTCAGCCCCGCACAGACAGTGTGCTAAGGACAGACTTGGGTACCGGGAGCATGGGCGGGGAATTTTCCAGGGAACTCTCTAAAGGCCAGGTGCCCTCTGTCGCCCTTGGAGTGCCCACGCCTTCCCTTAACCCTGCAGGACACTATCATCCAGCAATAAGCAGCCCTCTGCCTCCACGGGGCTCAAACACCTGGGCCCATTGTGCGAGCACCTGGCGTACGTGCAGGCAAACCCGCAGGCCCCTCTGGCCCGAACCCACCACTGCGAAGATCCCCCTTTTCTTCCATCCGTAAAGGGGTCCTCCTTGAGAGGTGGAGGAACATGGGAGGCCCCCAGGAGATGGCTTTTCTCCGAGCCGCGGCTGGCTCATTTCGGGCCTATAAGTGGGCCGCGCATGCGCACTCAGGCTCCCCACCACAAGCCTCCCTCGGGTCACGGGACCCACCCTTGACGTGTCTCCTGAACCACCGTTGAGGGGTCACGTGACCCACCCCTGAGGGGTCACGTGACCCACCCCTGAGGGGTCTCGTGACCCACCCCTGAGGGGTCTCGTGACCCACCCCTGAGGGGTCACGTGACCCACCCCTGAGGGGTCCCGTGACCCACCCCTGCGGGGTCACATGACCCACCCTTGAGGGGTCTCGTGACCCACCCTTGAGGGGTCCCGTGAACCGCCCTTGGGAGGTCACGTTCCCCACCCTTAAGGGGTCACATGACCCACCTTGAGAGGTCACAGCAGTTTTACAGGGTCCCTGCGCACCTGTTCGGGGAAACAGCGGCCCTCCCTGCCACTCAGAGGACCGCACGATTTCCCACAGGCCACTGTGCCTAGCAGTACCTTCAGCCCCGCACAGACAGTGTGCTAAGGACAGACTTGGGTACCGGGAGCATGGGCGGGGGATTTCCCATGGAACTCTCTAAGGGCCCGGTGCCCTGTGTGGCCCGGGGAGTGCCCATGCCGTTCCTTGACCCCGCAGGACACTTGCATCCAGCAATAAGCAGCCCTCTGCCCTCACGGGGCTCAAACACGTGGGCCCCGTGTGCGGGCACCTGGCGTACGTGGAGGCAAAACAGCAGACCCGTCTGGCGCGAACCCACCACTGCGAAGATCCCCCTTTTCTTCCATCCGTAAAGGGGTCACGCTTGAGGAGTGGAGGAACATGGGGAGGCCCCCAGGAGATGGCTTTTCTCCGAGCCGCGGCTGGCTCGTTTCGGGCCTATACGTGGTCCGCGCATGCGCACTCAGGCTCCCAAGCACACACCTCCCTCGGCTCACCTGACCCACCCTTTAGAGGTCACAGCAGTTCCACAGGGTCCCTGGGCACCTGTCCGTGGACACAGGAGCCCTCCCTGCCACCTAGAGGACCACGCGATTTCCCCTGGGGAACACTGCCCAGAAGCACTCCCAGCCTCGCACAGACACTGTACGCAGGATAGACTTGTGGACCAGGGGCCTGGGCGGGGAATTTTCCAGGGAACTCTCTAAAGGCCAGGTGCCCTCTGTCGCCCTAGGAGTGCCCATGCCTTCCCTTAACCCTGCAGGACACTATCATCCAGCAATAAGCAGCCCTCTGCCTCCACGGGGCTCAAACACCTGGGCCCATTGTGCGAGCACCTGGCGTACGTGCAGGCAAACACGCAGACCCCTCTGGCCCTAACCCACCACTGCGAAGATCCCCCTTTTCTTCCATCCGTAAAGGGGTCCTCCTTGAGGAGTGGAGGAACATGGGGAGGCCCCCAGGAGATGGCTTTTCTCCGAGCCGCGGCTGGCTCCTTTCGGGCCTATACGTGGGCCGCGCGTGCGCACTCAGGCTCCCCACAACAGGCCACCCTCGGGTCACGGGACCCACCCTTGAGGTGTCTCCTGACCCACCCTTGAGGGGTCACGTGACCCACCCCCGAGGGGTCACGTGACCCACACCGGAGGGGTGACGGGACCCACCCCTGGGGGTCTCGTGACGCACCCCTGAGGGGTCACGTGACCCACCCCTGGGGGGTCTCGTGACCGATCCTTGAGGGGTCACGTGACCCACCCCTGAGGGGTCACGTGACCCACCCTTGAGGGGTTTTGTGACCCACCCTTTTGGGGTCACGTGACCCACCCTTTCGGGGTCTCGTGACCCACCCTTGGGAGGTCACCTGTCCCACCCTGGAGGGGTCAGGTGACCCGCCCTTGAGAGGTCACAGCAGTATCACAGGGTCACTGCGCACCGGTCCATGGAAACAGAAGCCCTCCCTGCCACTCAGAGGACCGCGCGATTTCCCCTAGGCAACACTGCCCAGCAGCACTCTCAGCCCCGCACAGACAGTGTGCAAAGGACAGACTTGGATACCGGGGGCCTGGGCGGGGGATTTTCCATGGAACTCTCGGAGGGCCCGGTGCCCTGTGTCGCCCGGGAGTGCCCATGCCCTTCCTTGACCCCGCAGGACACTTGCATCCAGCAATAAGCAGCCGTCTACCTCCACGGGGCTCAAACACCTGGGCCCGGTGTGCGGGACCTGGCATACGTGGAGGCAAACCCCCTGAACCCTCTGGCCCGAACCCACCACTGCGAAGATCCCCCTTTTCTTCCATCCTTAAAGGGGCCCTCCCTGGGGAGTGGAGGAACAAGGGGAGGCCCCCAGGAGATGGCTTTTCTCCGAGCCTCGGCTGGCTCATTTCGGGCCTATAAGTGGGCCTCGCGTGCGCACTCAGGCTCCCCACCACAAGCCTCCCTCGGGTCACGGGACCCACCCTTGACGTGTCTCCTGAACCACCGTTGAGGGGTCACGTCACCCAGCCCTGAGGGGTCACGTGACCCACCCCTGAGGGGTCTCGTGACCCACCCCACAGGGGTCACGTGACCCAACCCTGAGGCGTCACGTGAACCAAACCTGAGGGGTCACGTGACCCACCCCTGAGGGATCACGTGACCCACTCCTGGGGGGTCACGTGACCCAACCCCGAGGGGTCTCGTGACCCACCCTTGAGGGCTCTCGTGACCCACCCCTGAGGGGTCACGTGACCCACCCTTGAGGGGTCTCGTGACCTACACTTTTGGGGTCACGTGACCCACCCTTGAGGGGTCTCGTGACCTACCCTTTTGGGGTCACGTGACCCACCCTTGAGGGGTCTCGTGACCCACCCTTGAGGGGTCACAGCAGTTTTACAGGGTCCCTGGGCACCTGTTCGGGGAAACAGCAGCCCTCCCTGCCACTCAGAGGACCGCACGATTTCCCACAGGCCACACTGCCTAGCAGTACCTTCAGCCCCGCACAGACAGTGTGCTAAGGACAGACTTGGGTACCGGGGGCATGGGCGGGGGATTTCCCATGGAACTCTCTAAGGGCCCGGTGCCCTGTGTGGCCCGGGGAGTGCCCATGCCGTTCCTTGACCCCGCAGGACACTTGCATCCAGCAATAAGCAGCCCTCTGCCTCCACGGGGCTCAAACACCTGGGCCCGGTGTGCGGGCACCTGGCGTACGTGGAGGGAAACCCGCAGACCCCTCTGGCGCGAACCCACCACTGCGAAGATCCCCCTTTTCTTCCATCCGTAAAGGGGTCACGCTTGAGGAGTGGAGGAACATGGGGAGGCCCCCAGGAGATGGCTTTTCTCCGAGCCGCGGCTGGCTCGTTTCGGGCCTATACGTGGGCCGCGCATGCGCACTCAGGCTCCCAAGCACACACCTCCCTCGGCTAACCTGACCCACCCTTTAGAGGTCACAGCAGTTCCACAGGGTCCCTGGGCACCTGTCCGTGGACACAGGAGCCCTCCCTGCCACCTAGAGGACCACGCGATTTCCCCTGGGGAACACTGCCCAGAAGCACTCCCAGCCTCGCACAGACACTGTACGCAGGATAGACTTGTGGACCAGGGGCCTGGGCGGGGAATTTTCCAGGGAACTCTCTAAAGGCCAGGTGCACTCTGTCGCCCTGGGAGTGCCCACGCCTTCCCTTAACCCTGCAAGACACTATCATCCAGCAATAAGCAGCCCTCTGCCTCCACGGGGCTCAAACACCTGGGCCCATTGTGCGAGCACCTGGCGTACGTGCAGGCAAACCCGCAGACCCCTCTGGCCCGAACCCACCACTGCGAAGATCCCCCTTTTCTTCCATCCGTAAAGGGGTCCTCCTTGAGAGGTGGAGGAACATGGGAGGCCCCCAGGAGATGGCTTTTCTCCGAGCCGCGGCTGGCTCATTTC
The DNA here is from genome assembly GCF_022682495.2 of Desmodus rotundus. Taxonomy (NCBI): domain Eukaryota; kingdom Metazoa; phylum Chordata; class Mammalia; order Chiroptera; family Phyllostomidae; genus Desmodus; species Desmodus rotundus. Next base: position 316,748 of record NW_026527533.1, read on the forward strand.
GGGCCTATAAGTGGGCCGCGCATGCGCACTCAGGCTCCCCACCACAAGCCTCCCTCGGGTCACGGGACCCACCCTTGATGTGTCTCCTGAACCACCGTTGAGGGGTCACGTGACCCACCCCTGAGGGGTCACGTGACCCACCCCTGAGGGGTCACGTGACCCACCCCACAGGGGTCACGTGACCCACCCCGTAGGGGTCACGTGACCCACCCCTGAGGGTCTCGTGACCCACCCCTGAGGGGTCACGTGACCCACCCCTGAAGGGTCCCGTGACCCACCCCTGAGGGGTCACGTGACCCACCCCTGAGGGTTCGCATGACCCACCCTTGAGAGGTCTCGTGACCTACCCTTTTGGGGTCACGTGACCCAACCTTTTGGGGTCACATGACCCACCCTTGAGGGGTCTCGTGACCCACCCTTGAGGGGTCTCGTGAACCGCCCTTGGGAGGTCACGTTCCCCACCCTTAAGGGGTCACATGACCCACCTTGAGAGGTCACAGCAGTTTTACAGGGTCCCTGCGCACCTGTTCGGGGAAACAGCGGCCCTCCCTGCCACTCAGAGGACCACACGATTTCCCACAGGCCACTGTGCCTAGCAGTACCTTCAGCCCCGCACAGACAGTGTGCTAAGGACAGACTTGGGTACCGGGAGCATGGGCGGGGGATTCCCCATGGAACTCTCTAAGGGCCCGGTGCCATGTGTGGCCCGGGGAGTGCCCATGCCGTTCCTTGACCCCGCAGGACACTTGCATCCAGCAATAAGCAGCCCTCTGCCCTCACGGGGCTCAAACACCTGGGCCCCGTGTGCGGGCACCTGGCGTACGTGGAGGCAAAACAGCAGACCCGTCTGGCGCGAACCCACCACTGCGAAGATCCCCCTTTTCTTCCATCCGTAAAGGGGTCACGCTTGAGGAGTGGAGGAACATGGGGAGGCCCCCAGGAGATGGCTTTTCTCCCAGCCGCGGCTGGCTCGTTTCGGGCCTATACGTGGTCCGCGCATGCGCACTCAGGCTCCCAAGCACACACCTCCCTCGGCTCACCTGACCCACCCTTTAGAGGTCACAGCAGTTCCACAGGGTCCCTGGGCACCTGTCCGTGGACACAGGAGCCCTCCCTGCCACCTAGAGGACCACGCGATTTCCCCTGGGGAACACTGCCCAGAAGCACTCCCAGCCTCGCACAGACACTGTACGCAGGATAGACTTGTGGACCAGGGGCCTGGGCGGGGAATTTTCCAGGGAACTCTCTAAAGGCCAGGTGCCCTCTGTCGCCCTAGGAGTGCCCATGCCTTCCCTTAACCCTGCAGGACACTATCATCCAGCAATAAGCAGCCCTCTGCCTCCACGGGGCTCAAACACCTGGGCCCATTGTGCGAGCACCTGGCGTACGTGCAGGCAAAAACGCAGACCCCTCTGGCCCTAACCCACCACTGCGAAGATCCCCCTTTTCTTCCATCCGTAAAGGGGTCCTCCTTGAGGAGTGGAGGAACATGGGGAGGCCCCCAGGAGATGGCTTTTCTCCGAGCCGCGGCTGGCTCATTTCGGGCCTATAAGTGGGCCGCGCGTGCGCACTCAGGCTCCCCACCACAAGCCTCCCTCGGGTCACGGGACCCACCCTTGACGTGTCTCCTGAACCACCGTTGAGGGGTCACGGCACCCACCCCTGAGGGGTCAGGTGACCCACCCCTGAGGGGTCACGTGACCCACCCCTGAGGGGTCTCGTGACCCACCCCTGAGGGGTCACGTGACCCACTACTGGGGGGTCACGTGACCCACACCTGAGGGGTCTCGTGACCCACCCCACAGGGGTCACGTGACCCACCCCTGAGGGGTCACATGACCCACCCTTGAGGGGTCTCGTGACCTACCCTTTTGGGGTCACGTGACCCACCCTTGAGGGGTCTCGTGACCTACCCTTTTGGGGTCACGTGACCCACCCTTCAGGGGTCTCGTTACCCACCCTTGAGGGGTCACAGCAGTTTTACAGGGTCCCTGCGCACCTGTTCGGGGAAACAGCAGCCCTCCCTGCCACTCAGAGGACCGCACGATTTCCCACAGGCCACACTGCCTAGCAGTACCTTCAGCCCCGCACAGACAGTGTGCTAAGGACAGACTTGGGTACGGGGGGCATGGGCGGGGGATTTCCCATGGAACTCTCTAAGGGCCCGGTGCCCTGTGTGGCCCGGGGAGTGCCCATGCCGTTCCTTGACCCCGCAGGACACTTGCATCCAGCAATAAGCAGCCCTCTGCCTCCACGGGGCTCAAACACCTGGGCCCGGTGTGCGGGCACCTGGCGTACGTGGAGGCAAACCCGCAGACCCCTCTGGCCCGAACCCACCACTGGGAAGATCCCACTTTTCTTCCATCCGTAAAGGGGTCCTCCTTGAGGAGTGGAGGAACATGGGGAGGCCCCCAGGAGATGGCTTTTCTCCGAGCCGCGGCTGGCTCCTTTCGGGCCTATACGTGGGCCGCGCGTGCGCACTCAGGCTCCCCACAACAGGCCTCCCTCGGGTCACGGGACCCACCCTTGAGGTGTCTCCTGACCCACCCTTGAGGGGTCACGTGACCCACCCCCGAGGGGTCACGTGACCCACACCGGAGGGGTCACGGGACCCACGCCTGGGGGGTCTCGTGACCGACCCTTGAGGGGTCACGTGACCCACCCCTGAGGGGTCACGTGACCCACCCTTGAGGGGTTTTGTGACCCACCCTTTTGGGGTCACGTGACCCACCCTTGAGGGGTCTCGTGACCTACCCTTTTGGGTTCACGTGACCCACCCTTGAGGGGTCTCGTGACCCACCCTTGAGGGGTCACAGCAGTTTTACAGGGTCCCTGCGCACCTGTTCGGGGAAACAGCAGCCCTCCCTGCCACTCAGAGGACCGCACGATTTCCCACAGGCCACTGTGCCTAGCAGTACCTTCAGCCCCGCACAGACAGTGTGCTAAGGACAGACTTGGGTACCGGGAGCATGGGCGGGGGATTTCCCATGGAACTCTCTAAGGGCCCGGTGCCCTGTGTGGCCCGGGGAGTGCCCATGCCGTTCCTTGACCCCGCAGGACACTTGCATCCAGCAATAAGCAGCCCTCTGCCCTCACGGGGCTCAAACACCTGGGCCCCGTGTGCGGGCACCTGGCGTACGTGGAGGCAAAACAGCAGACCCGTCTGGCGCGAACCCACCACTGCGAAGATCCCCCTTTTCTTCCATCCGTAAAGGGGTCACGCTTGAGGAGTGGAGGAACATGGGGAGGCCCCCAGGAGATGGCTTTTCTCCGAGCCGCGGCTGGCTCGTTTCGGGCCTATACGTGGTCCGCGCATGCGCACTCAGGCTCCCAAGCACACACCTCCCTCGGCTCACCTGACCCACCCTTTAGAGGTCACAGCAGTTCCACAGGGTCCCTGGGCACCTGTCCGTGGACACAGGAGCCCTCCCTGCCACCTAGAGGACCACGCGATTTCCCCTGGGGAACACTGCCCAGAAGCACTCCCAGCCTCGCACAGACACTGTACGCAGGATAGACTTGTGGACCAGGGGCCTGGGCGGGGAATTTTCCAGGGAACTCTCTAAAGGCCAGGTGCCCTCTGTCGCCCTAGGAGTGCCCATGCCTTCCCTTAACCCTGCAGGACACTATCATCCAGCAATAAGCAGCCATCTGCCTCCACGGGGCTCAAACACCTGGGCCCATTGTGCGAGCACCTGGCGTACGTGCAGGCAAACACGCAGACCCCTCTGGCCCTAACCCACCACTGGGAAGATCCCACTTTTCTTCCATCCGTAAAGGGGTCCTCCTTGAGGAGTGGAGGAACATGGGGAGGCCCCCAGGAGATGGCTTTTCTCCGAGCCGCGGCTGGCTCCTTTCGGGCCTATACGTGGGCCGCGCGTGCGCACTCAGGCTCCCCACCACAAGCCTCCCTCGGGTCACGGGACCCACCCTTGACGTGTCTCCTGAACCACCGTTGAGGGGTCACGGCACCCACCCCTGAGGGGTCAGGTGACCCACCCCTGAGGGGTCACGTGACCCACCCCGAGGGGTCTCGTGACCCACACCTGAGGGGTCACGTGACCCACTACTGGGGGGTCACGTGACCCACACCTGAGGGGTCTCGTGACCCACCCCACAGGGGTCACGTGACCCACCCCTGAGGGGTCACATGACCCACCCTTGAGGGGTCTCGTGACCTACCCTTTTGGGGTCACGTGACCCACCCTTGAGGGGTCTCGTGACCCACCCTTGAGGGGTCCCGTGAACCGCCCTTGGGAGGTCACGTTCCCCACCCTTAAGGGGTCACATGACCCACCTTGAGAGGTCACAGCAGTTTTACAGGGTCCCTGCGCACCTGTTCGGGGAAACAGCGGCCCTCCCTGCCACTCAGAGGACCGCACGATTTCCCACAGGCCACTGTGCCTAGCAGTACCTTCAGCCCCGCACAGACAGTGTGCTAAGGACAGACTTGGGTACCGGGAGCATGGGCGGGGAATTTTCCAGGGAACTCTCTAAAGGCCAGGTGCCCTCTGTCGCCCTTGGAGTGCCCACGCCTTCCCTTAACCCTGCAGGACACTATCATCCAGCAATAAGCAGCCCTCTGCCTCCACGGGGCTCAAACACCTGGGCCCATTGTGCGAGCACCTGGCGTACGTGCAGGCAAACCCGCAGGCCCCTCTGGCCCGAACCCACCACTGCGAAGATCCCCCTTTTCTTCCATCCGTAAAGGGGTCCTCCTTGAGAGGTGGAGGAACATGGGAGGCCCCCAGGAGATGGCTTTTCTCCGAGCCGCGGCTGGCTCATTTCGGGCCTATAAGTGGGCCGCGCATGCGCACTCAGGCTCCCCACCACAAGCCTCCCTCGGGTCACGGGACCCACCCTTGACGTGTCTCCTGAACCACCGTTGAGGGGTCACGTGACCCACCCCTGAGGGGTCACGTGACCCACCCCTGAGGGGTCTCGTGACCCACCCCTGAGGGGTCTCGTGACCCACCCCTGAGGGGTCACGTGACCCACCCCTGAGGGGTCCCGTGACCCACCCCTGCGGGGTCACATGACCCACCCTTGAGGGGTCTCGTGACCCACCCTTGAGGGGTCCCGTGAACCGCCCTTGGGAGGTCACGTTCCCCACCCTTAAGGGGTCACATGACCCACCTTGAGAGGTCACAGCAGTTTTACAGGGTCCCTGCGCACCTGTTCGGGGAAACAGCGGCCCTCCCTGCCACTCAGAGGACCGCACGATTTCCCACAGGCCACTGTGCCTAGCAGTACCTTCAGCCCCGCACAGACAGTGTGCTAAGGACAGACTTGGGTACCGGGAGCATGGGCGGGGGATTTCCCATGGAACTCTCTAAGGGCCCGGTGCCCTGTGTGGCCCGGGGAGTGCCCATGCCGTTCCTTGACCCCGCAGGACACTTGCATCCAGCAATAAGCAGCCCTCTGCCCTCACGGGGCTCAAACACGTGAGCCCCGTGTGCGGGCACCTGGCGTACGTGGAGGCAAAACAGCAGACCCGTCTGGCGCGAACCCACCACTGCGAAGATCCCCCTTTTCTTCCATCCGTAAAGGGGTCACGCTTGAGGAGTGGAGGAACATGGGGAGGCCCCCAGGAGATGGCTTTTCTCCGAGCCGCGGCTGGCTCGTTTCGGGCCTATACGTGGTCCGCGCATGCGCACTCAGGCTCCCAAGCACACACCTCCCTCGGCTCACCTGACCCACCCTTTAGAGGTCACAGCAGTTCCACAGGGTCCCTGGGCACCTGTCCGTGGACACAGGAGCCCTCCCTGCCACCTAGAGGACCACGCGATTTCCCCTGGGGAACACTGCCCAGAAGCACTCCCAGCCTCGCACAGACACTGTACGCAGGATAGACTTGTGGACCAGGGGCCTGGGCGGGGAATTTTCCAGGGAACTCTCTAAAGGCCAGGTGCCCTCTGTCGCCCTAGGAGTGCCCATGCCTTCCCTTAACCCTGCAGGACACTATCATCCAGCAATAAGCAGCCCTCTGCCTCCACGGGGCTCAAACACCTGGGCCCATTGTGCGAGCACCTGGCGTACGTGCAGGCAAACACGCAGACCCCTCTGGCCCTAACCCACCACTGCGAAGATCCCCCTTTTCTTCCATCCGTAAAGGGGTCCTCCTTGAGGAGTGGAGGAACATGGGGAGGCCCCCAGGAGATGGCTTTTCTCCGAGCCGCGGCTGGCTCCTTTCGGGCCTATACGTGGGCCGCGCGTGCGCACTCAGGCTCCCCACAACAGGCCACCCTCGGGTCACGGGACCCACCCTTGAGGTGTCTCCTGACCCACCCTTGAGGGGTCACGTGACCCACCCCCGAGGGGTCACGTGACCCACACCGGAGGGGTGACGGGACCCACCCCTGGGGGTCTCGTGACGCACCCCTGAGGGGTCACGTGACCCACCCCTGGGGGGTCTCGTGACCGATCCTTGAGGGGTCACGTGACCCACCCCTGAGGGGTCACGTGACCCACCCTTGAGGGGTTTTGTGACCCACCCTTTTGGGGTCACGTGACCCACCCTTTCGGGGTCTCGTGACCCACCCTTGGGAGGTCACCTGTCCCACCCTGGAGGGGTCAGGTGACCCGCCCTTGAGAGGTCACAGCAGTATCACAGGGTCACTGCGCACCGGTCCATGGAAACAGAAGCCCTCCCTGCCACTCAGAGGACCGCGCGATTTCCCCTAGGCAACACTGCCCAGCAGCACTCTCAGCCCCGCACAGACAGTGTGCAAAGGACAGACTTGGATACCGGGGGCCTGGGCGGGGGATTTTCCATGGAACTCTCGGAGGGCCCGGTGCCCTGTGTCGCCCGGGAGTGCCCATGCCCTTCCTTGACCCCGCAGGACACTTGCATCCAGCAATAAGCAGCCGTCTACCTCCACGGGGCTCAAACACCTGGGCCCGGTGTGCGGGACCTGGCATACGTGGAGGCAAACCCCCTGAACCCTCTGGCCCGAACCCACCACTGCGAAGATCCCCCTTTTCTTCCATCCTTAAAGGGGCCCTCCCTGGGGAGTGGAGGAACAAGGGGAGGCCCCCAGGAGATGGCTTTTCTCCGAGCCGCGGCTGGCTCATTTCGGGCCTATAAGTGGGCCTCGCGTGCGCACTCAGGCTCCCCACCACAAGCCTCCCTCGGGTCACGGGACCCACCCTTGACGTGTCTCCTGAACCACCGTTGAGGGGTCACGTCACCCAGCCCTGAGGGGTCACGTGACCCACCACTGAGGGGTCTCGTGACCCACCCCACAGGGGTCACGTGACCCAACCCTGAGGCGTCACGTGAACCAAACCTGAGGGGTCACGTGACCCACCCCTGAGGGATCACGTGACCCACTCCTGGGGGGTCACGTGACCCAACCCCGAGGGGTCTCGTGACCCACCCTTGAGGGCTCTCGTGACCCACCCCTGAGGGGTCACGTGACCCACCCTTGAGGGGTCTCGTGACCTACACTTTTGGGGTCACGTGACCCACCCTTGAGGGGTCTCGTGACCTACCCTTTTGGGGTCACGTGACCCACCCTTGAGGGGTCTCGTGACCCACCCTTGAGGGGTCACAGCAGTTTTACAGGGTCCCTGGGCACCTGTTCGGGGAAACAGCAGCCCTCCCTGCCACTCAGAGGACCGCACGATTTCCCACAGGCCACACTGCCTAGCAGTACCTTCAGCCCCGCACAGACAGTGTGCTAAGGACAGACTTGGGTACCGGGGGCATGGGCGGGGGATTTCCCATGGAACTCTCTAAGGGCCCGGTGCCCTGTGTGGCCCGGGGAGTGCCCATGCCGTTCCTTGACCCCGCAGGACACTTGCATCCACCAATAAGCAGCCCTCTGCCTCCACGGGGCTCAAACACCTGGGCCCGGTGTCCGGGCACCTGGCGTACGTGGAGGGAAACCCGCAGACCCCTCTGGCGCGAACCCACCACTGCGAAGATCCCCCTTTTCTTCCATCCGTAAAGGGGTCACGCTTGAGGAGTGGAGGAACATGGGGAGGCCCCCAGGAGATGGCTTTTCTCCGAGCCGCGGCTGGCTCGTTTCGGGCCTATACGTGGGCCGCGCATGCGCACTCAGGCTCCCAAGCACACACCTCCCTCGGCTAACCTGACCCACCCTTTAGAGGTCACAGCAGTTCCACAGGGTCCCTGGGCACCTGTCCGTGGACACAGGAGCCCTCCCTGCCACCTAGAGGACCACGCGATTTCCCCTGGGGAACACTGCCCAGAAGCACTCCCAGCCTCGCACAGACACTGTACGCAGGATAGACTTGTGGACCAGGGGCCTGGGCGGGGAATTTTCCAGGGAACTCTCTAAAGGCCAGGTGCACTCTGTCGCCCTGGGAGTGCCCACGCCTTCCCTTAACCCTGCAGGACACTATCATCCAGCAATAAGCAGCCCTCTGCCTCCACGGGGCTCAAACACCTGGGCCCATTGTGCGAGCACCTGGCGTACGTGCAGGCAAACCCGCAGACCCCTCTGGCCCGAACCCACCACTGCGAAGATCCCCCTTTTCTTCCATCCGTAAAGGGGTCCTCCTTGAGAGGTGGAGGAACATGGGAGGCCCCCAGGAGATGGCTTTTCTCCGAGCCGCGGCTGGCTCATTTCGGGCCTATAAGTGGGCCGCGCATGCGCACTCAGGCTCCCCACCACAAGCCTCCCTCGGGTCACGGGACCCACCCTTGATGTGTCTCCTGAACCACCGTTGAGGGGTCACGTGACCCACCCCTGAGGGGTCACGTGACCCACCCCTGAGGGGTCACGTGACCCACCCCACAGGGGTCACGTGACCCACCCCGTAGGGGTCACGTGACCCACCCCTGAGGGTCTCGTGACCCACCCCTGAGGGGTCACGTGACCCACCCCTGAAGGGTCCCGTGACCCACCCCTGAGGGGTCACGTGACCCACCCCTGAGGGTTCGCATGACCCACCCTTGAGAGGTCTCGTGACCTACCCTTTTGGGGTCACGTGACCCAACCTTTTGGGGTCACATGACCCACCCTTGAGGGGTCTCGTGACCCACCCTTGAGGGGTCTCGTGAACCGCCCTTGGGAGGTCACGTTCCCCACCCTTAAGGGGTCACATGACCCACCTTGAGAGGTCACAGCAGTTTTACAGGGTCCCTGCGCACCTGTTCGGGGAAACAGCGGCCCTCCCTGCCACTCAGAGGACCACACGATTTCCCACAGGCCACTGTGCCTAGCAGTACCTTCAGCCCCGCACAGACAGTGTGCTAAGGACAGACTTGGGTACCGGGAGCATGGGCGGGGGATTCCCCATGGAACTCTCTAAGGGCCCGGTGCCATGTGTGGCCCGGGGAGTGCCCATGCCGTTCCTTGACCCCGCAGGACACTTGCATCCAGCAATAAGCAGCCCTCTGCCCTCACGGGGCTCAAACACCTGGGCCCCGTGTGCGGGCACCTGGCGTACGTGGAGGCAAAACAGCAGACCCGTCTGGCGCGAACCCACCACTGCGAAGATCCCCCTTTTCTTCCATCCGTAAAGGGGTCACGCTTGAGGAGTGGAGGAACATGGGGAGGCCCCCAGGAGATGGCTTTTCTCCGAGCCGCGGCTGGCTCGTTTCGGGCCTATACGTGGTCCGCGCATGCGCACTCAGGCTCCCAAGCACACACCTCCCTCGGCTCACCTGACCCACCCTTTAGAGGTCACAGCAGTTCCACAGGGTCCCTGGGCACCTGTCCGTGGACACAGGAGCCCTCCCTGCCACCTAGAGGACCACGCGATTTCCCCTGGGGAACACTGCCCAGAAGCAATCCCAGCCTCGCACAGACACTGTACGCAGGATAGACTTGTGGACCAGGGGCCTGGGCGGGGAATTTTCCAGGGAACTCTCTAAAGGCCAGGTGCCCTCTGTCGCCCTAGGAGTGCCCATGCCTTCCCTTAACCCTGCAGGACACTATCATCCAGCAATAAGCAGCCATCTGCCTCCACGGGGCTCAAACACCTGGGCCCATTGTGCGAGCACCTGGCGTACGTGCAGGCAAACACGCAGACCCCTCTGGCCCTAACCCACCACTGCGAAGATCCCCCTTTTCTTCCATCCGTAAAGGGGTCCTCCTTGAGGAGTGGAGGAACATGGGGAGGCCCCCAGGAGATGGCTTTTCTCCGAGCCGCGGCTGGCTCATTTCGGGCCTATAAGTGGGCCGCGCGTGCGCACTCAGGCTCCCCACCACAAGCCTCCCTCGGGTCACGGGACCCACCCTTGACGTGTCTCCTGAACCACCGTTGAGGGGTCACGGCACCCACCCCTGAGGGGTCAGGTGACCCACCCCTGAGGGGTCACGTGACCCACCCCGAGGGGTCTCGTGACCCACACCTGAGGGGTCACGTGACCCACTACTGGGGGGTCACGTGACCCACACCTGAGGGGTCTCGTGACCCACCCCACAGGGGTCACGTGACCCACCCCTGAGGGGTCACATGACCCACCCTTGAGGGGTCTCGTGACCTACCCTTTTGGGGTCACGTGACCCACCCTTGAGGGGTCTCGTGACCTACCCTTTTGGGGTCACGTGACCCACCCTTGAGGGGTCTCGTGACCCACCCTTGAGGGGTCACAGCAGTTTTACAGGGTCCCTGCGCACCTGTTCGGGGAAACAGCAGCCCTCCCTGCCACTCAGAGGACCGCACGATTTCCCACAGGCCACGCTGCCTAGCAGTACCTTCAGCCCCGCACAGACAGTGTGCAAAGGACAGACTTGGATACCGGGGGCATGGGCGGGGGATTTCCCATGGAACTCTCTAAAGGCCCGGTGCCCTGTGTGGCCCGGGGAGTGCCCATGCCGTTCCTTGACCCCGCAGGACACTTGCATCCAGCAATAAGCAGCCCTCTGCCTCCACGGGGCTCAAACACCTGGGCCCGGTGTGCGGGCACCTGGCCTACGTGGAGGCAAACCCGCAGACCCCTCTGGCGCGAACCCACCACTGCGAAGATCCCCCTTTTCTTCCATCCGTAAAGGGGTCCTCCTTGAGGAGTGGAGGAACATGGGGAGGCCCCCAGGAGATGGCTTTTCTCCGAGCCGCGGCTGGCTCCTTTCGGGCCTATACGTGGGCCGCGCATGCGCACTCAGGCTCCCAAGCACACACCTCCCTCGGCTCACCTGACCCACCCTTTAGAGGTCACAGCAGTTCCACAGGGTCCCTGGGCACCTGTCCGTGGACACAGGAGCCCTCCCTGCCACCTAAAGGACCACGCGATTTCCGCTGGGGAACACTGGCCAGAAGCACTCCCAGCCTCGCACAGAAACTGTGCGCAGGATAGACTTGTGGACCAGGGGCCTGGGCGGGGAATTTTCCAGGGAGCTCTCAAAAGGCCAGGTGCCCTCTGTCGCCCTGGGAGTGCCCATGGCATCCCTTAACCCTGCAGGATACTATCATCCAGCAATAAGCAGCCCTCTGCCTCCACGGGGCTCAAACACCTGGGCCCGTTGTGCGAGCACCTGGCGTTCCTGCAGGCAAACCCGCAGACCCCTCTGGCCCGAACCCACCACTGGGAAGATCCCACTTTTCTTCCATCCGTAAAGGGGTCCTCCTTGAGGAGTGGAGGAACATGGGGAGGCCCCCAGGAGATGGCTTTTCTCCGAGCCGCGGCTGGCTCCTTTCGGGCCTATACGTGGGCCGCGCGTGCGCACTCAGGCTCCCCACAACAGGCCTCCCTCGGGTCACGGGACCCACCCTTGAGGTGTCTCCTGACCCACCCTTGAGGGGTCACGTGACCCACCCCCGAGGGGTCACGTGACCCACCCCCGAGGGGTCACGTGACCCACACGGGAGGGGTCACGGGACCCACCCCTGGGGGGTCTCGTGACCGACCCTTGAGGGGTCACGTGACCCACCCCTGAGGGGTCACGTGACCCACCCTTGAGGGGTTTTGTGACCCACCCTTTTGGGGTCACGTGACCCACCCTTGAGGGGTCTCGTGACCTACCCTTTTGGGGTCACGTGACCCACCCTTGAGGGGTCTCGTGACGCACCCTTGAGGGGTCACAGCAGTTTTACAGGGTCCCTGCGCACCTGTTCGGGGAAACAGCAGCCCTCCCTGCCACTCAGAGGACCGCACGATTTCCCACAGGCCACACTGCCTAGCAGTACCTTCAGCCCCGCACAGACAGTGTGCTAAGGACAGACTTGGGTACCGGGGGCATGGGCGGGGGATTTCCCATGGAACTCTCTAAAGGCCCGGTGCCCTGTGTGGCCCGGGGAGTGCCCATGCCGTTCCTTGACCCCGCAGGACACTTGCATCCAGCAATAAGCAGCCCTCTGCCTCCACGGGGCTCAAACACCTGGGCCCGGTGTGCGGGCACCTGGCGTACGTGGAGGGAAACCCGCAGACCCCTCTGGCGCGAACCCACCACTGCGAAGATCCCCCTTTTCTTCCATCCGTAAAGGGGTCACGCTTGAGGAGTGGAGGAACATGGGGAGGCCCCCAGGAGATGGCTTTTCTCCGAGCCGCGGCTGGCTCGTTTCGGGCCTATACGTGGGCCGCGCATGCGCACTCAGGCTCCCAAGCACACACCTCCCTCGGCTCACCTGACCCACCCTTTAGAGGTCACAGCAGTTCCACAGGGTCCCTGGGCACCTGTCCGTGGACACAGGAGCCCTCCCTGCCACCTAGAGGACCACGCGATTTCCCCTGGGGAACACTGCCCAGAAGCACTCCCAGCCTCGCACAGACACTGTACGCAGGATAGACTTGTGGACCAGGGGCCTGGGCGGGGAATTTTCCAGGGAACTCTCTAAAGGCCAGGTGCCCTCTGTCGCCCTGGGAGTGCCCATGGCATCCCTTAACCCTGCAGGATACTATCATCCAGCAATAAGCAGCCCTCTGCCTCAACGGGGCTCAAACACCTGGGCCCGTTGTGCGAGCACCTGGCGTTCCTGCAGGCAAACCCGCAGACCCCTCTGGCCCGAACCCACCACTGGGAAGATCCCACTTTTCTTCCATCCGTAAAGGGGTCCTCCTTGAGGAGTGGAGGAACATGGGGAGGCCGCCAGGAGATGGCTTTTCTCCGAGCCGCGGCTGGCTCCTTTCGGGCCTATAAGTGGGCCGCGAGTGCGCACTCAGGCTCCCCACAACAGGCCTCCCTCGGGTCACGGGACCCACCCTTGAGGTGTCTCCTGACCCACCCTTGAGGGGTCACGTGACCCACCCCCGAGGGGTCACGTGACCCACACCGGAGGGGTGACGGGACCCACCCCTGGGGGTCTCGTGACGCACCCCTGAGGGGTCACGTGACCCACCCCTGGGGGGTCTCATGACCGATCCTTGAGGGGTCACGTGACCCACCCCCGAGGGGTCTCGTGACCCACCCTTGAGGGCTCTCGTGACCCACCCCTGAGGGGTCACGTGACCCACCCTTGAGGGGTCTCGTGACCTACCCTTTGGGGTCACGTGACCCACCCTTGAGGGGTCTCGTGACCTACCCTTTTGGGGTCACGTGACCCACCCTTGAGGGGTCTCGTGACCCACCCTTGAGGGGTCACAGCAGTTTTACAGGGTCCCTGCGCACCTGTTCGGGGAAACAGCAGCCCTCCCTGCCACTCAGAGGACCGCACGATTTCCCACAGGCCACACTGCCTAGCAGTACCTTCAGCCCCGCACAGACAGTGTGCTAAGGACAGACTTGGGTACCGGGGGCATGGGCGGGGGATTTCCCATGGAACTCTCTAAAGGCCCGGTGCCCTGTGTGGCCCGGGGAGTGCCCATGCCGTTCCTTGACCCCGCAGGACACTTGCATCCAGCAATAAGCAGCCCTCTGCCTCCACGGGGCTCAAACACCTGGGCCCGGTGTGCGGGCACCTGGCGTACGTGGAGGGAAACCCGCAGACCCCTCTGGCGCGAACCCACCACTGCGAAGATCCCCCTTTTCTTCCATCCGTAAAGGGGTCACGCTTGAGGAGTGGAGGAACATGGGGAGGCCCCCAGGAGATGGCTTTTCTCCGAGCCGCGGCTGGCTCGTTTCGGGCCTATACGTGAGCCGCGCATGCCCACTCAGGCTCCCAAGCACACACCTCCCTCGGCTCACCTGACCCACCCTTTAGAGGTCACAGCAGTTCCACAGGGTCCCTGGGCACCTGTCCGTGGACACAGGAGCCCTCCCTGCCACCTAGAGGACCACGCGATTTCCCCTGGGGAACACTGCCCAGAAGCACTCCCACCCTCGCACAGACACTGTACGCAGGATAGACTTGTGGACCAGGGGCCTGGGCGGGGAATTTTCCAGGGAACTCTCTAAAGGCCAGGTGCACTCTGTCGCCCTGGGAGTGCCCACGCCTTCCCTTAACCCTGCAGGACACTATCATCCAGCAATAAGCAGCCCTCTGCCTCCACGGGGCTCAAACACCTGGGCCCATTGTGCGAGCACCTGGCGTACGTGCAGGCAAACCCGCAGACCCCTCTGGCCCGAACCCACCACTGGGAAGATCCCACTTTTCTTCCATCCGTAAAGGGGTCCTCCTTGAGAGGTGGAGGAACATGGGAGGCCCCCAGGAGATGGCTTTTCTCGGAGCCGCGGCTGGCTCATTTCGGGCCTATAAGTGGGCCGCGCATGCGCACTCAGGCTCCCCACCACAAGCCTCCCTCGGGTCACGGGACCCACCCTTGACGTGTCTCCTGAACCACGGTTGAGGGGTCACGTGACCCACCCCTGAGGGGTCACGTGACCCACCCCTGAGGGGTCTTGTGACCCACCCCACAGGGGTCACGTGACCCACCCCGGAGGGGTCACGTGACCCACCCCTGAGGGGTCTCGTGACCCACCCCTGAGGGGTCACGTGACCCACCCCTGAGGGGTCCCTTGACCCACCCCTGAGGGGTCACGTGACCCACCCCTGAGGGTTCGCATGACCCACCCTTGAGAGGTCTCGTGACCTACCCTTTTGGGGTCACGTGACCCACCCTTTTGGGGTCACATGACCCACCCTTGAGGGGTCTCGTGACCCACCCTTGAGGGGTCCCGTGAACCGCCCTTGGGAGGTCACGTTCCCCACCCTTAAGGGGTCACATGACCCACCTTGAGAGGTCACAGCAGTTTTACAGGGTCCCTGCGCACCTGTTCGGGGAAACAGCGGCCCTCCCTGCCACTCAGAGGACCGCACGATTTCCCACAGGCCACTGTGCCTAGCAGTACCTTCAGCCCCGCACAGACAGTGTGCTAAGGACAGACTTGGGTACCGGGAGCATGGGCGGGGGATTTCCCATGGAACTCTCTAAGGGCCCGGTGCCCTGTGTGGCCCGGGGAGTGCCCATGCCGTTCCTTGACCCCGCAGGACACTTGCATCCAGCAATAAGCAGCCCTCTGCCCTCACGGGGCTCAAACACCTCGGCCCCGTGTGCGGGCACCTGGCGTACGTGGAGGCAAAACAGCAGACCCGTCTGGCGCGAACACACCACTGCAAAGATCCCCCTTTTCTTCCATCCGTAAATGGGTCACGCTTGAGGAGTGGAGGAACATGGGGAGGCCCCCAGGAGATGGCTTTTCTCCGAGCCGCGGCTGGCTCGTTTCGGGCCTATAGGTGGTCCGCGCATGCGCACTCAGGCTCCCAAGCACACACCTCCCTCGGCTCACCTGACCCACCCTTTAGAGGTCACAGCAGTTCCACAGGGTCCCTGGGCACCTGTCCGTGGACACAGGAGCCCTCCCTGCCACCTAGAGGACCACGCGATTTCCCCTGGGGAACACTGCCCAGAAGCACTCCCAGCCTCGCACAGACACTGTACGCAGGATAGACTTGTGGACCAGGGGCCTGGGCGGGGAATTTTCCAGGGAACTCTCTAAAGGCCAGGTGCCCTCTGTCGCCCTGGGAGTGCCCATGGCATCCCTTAACCCTGCAGGATACTATCATCCAGCAATAAGCAGCCCTCTGCCTCAACGGGGCTCAAACACCTGGGCCCGTTGTGCGAGCACCTGGCGTTCCTGCAGGCAAACCCGCAGACCCCTCTGGCCCGAACCCACCACTGGGAAGATCCCACTTTTCTTCCATCCGTAAAGGGGTCCTCCTTGAGGAGTGGAGGAACATGGGGAGGCCGCCAGGAGATGGCTTTTCTCCGAGCCGCGGCTGGCTCCTTTCGGGCCTATAAGTGGGCCGCGAGTGCGCACTCAGGCTCCCCACAACAGGCCTCCCTCGGGTCACGGGACCCACCCTTGAGGTGTCTCCTGACCCACCCTTGAGGGGTCACGTGACCCACCCCCGAGGGGTCACGTGACCCACACCGGAGGGGTGACGGGACCCACCCCTGGGGGTCTCGTGACGCACCCCTGAGGGGTCACGTGACCCACCCCTGGGGGGTCTCATGACCGATCCTTGAGGGGTCACGTGACCCACCCCCGAGGGGTCTCGTGACCCACCCTTGAGGGCTCTCGTGACCCACCCCTGAGGGGTCACGTGACCCACCCTTGAGGGGTCTCGTGACCTACCCTTTGGGGTCACGTGACCCACCCTTGAGGGGTCTCGTGACCTACCCTTTTGGGGTCACGTGACCCACCCTTGAGGGGTCTCGTGACCCACCCTTGAGGGGTCACAGCAGTTTTACAGGGTCCCTGCGCACCTGTTCGGGGAAACAGCAGCCCTCCCTGCCACTCAGAGGACCGCACGATTTCCCACAGGCCACACTGCCTAGCAGTACCTTCAGCCCCGCACAGACAGTGTGCTAAGGACAGACTTGGGTACCGGGGGCATGGGCGGGGGATTTCCCATGGAACTCTCTAAAGGCCCGGTGCCCTGTGTGGCCCGGGGAGTGCCCATGCCGTTCCTTGACCCCGCAGGACACTTGCATCCAGCAATAAGCAGCCCTCTGCCTCCACGGGGCTCAAACACCTGGGCCCGGTGTACGGGCACCTGGCGTCGTGGAGGGAAACCCGCAGACCCCTCTGGCGCGAACCCACCACTGCGAAGATCCCCCTTTTCTTCCATCCGTAAAGGGGTCACGCTTGAGGAGTGGAGGAACATGGGGAGGCCCCCAGGAGATGGCTTTTCTCCGAGCCGCGGCTGGCTCGTTTCGGGCCTATACGTGAGCCGCGCATGCCCACTCAGGCTCCCAAGCACACACCTCCCTCGGCTCACCTGACCCACCCTTTAGAGGTCACAGCAGTTCCACAGGGTCCCTGGGCACCTGTCCGTGGACACAGGAGCCCTCCCTGCCACCTAGAGGACCACGCGATTTCCCCTGGGGAACACTGCCCAGAAGCACTCCCACCCTCGCACAGACACTGTACGCAGGATAGACTTGTGGACCAGGGGCCTGGGCGGGGAATTTTCCAGGGAACTCTCTAAAGGCCAGGTGCACTCTGTCGCCCTGGGAGTGCCCACGCCTTCCCTTAACCCTGCAGGACACTATCATCCAGCAATAAGCAGCCCTCTGCCTCCACGGGGCTCAAACACCTGGGCCCATTGTGCGAGCACCTGGCGTACGTGCAGGCAAACCCGCAGACCCCTCTGGCCCGAACCCACCACTGCGAAGATCCCCCTTTTCTTCCATCCGTAAAGGGGTCCTCCTTGAGAGGTGGAGGAACATGGGAGGCCCCCAGGAGATGGCTTTTCTCCGAGCCGCGGCTGGCTCATTTCGGGCCTATAAGTGGGCCGCGCATGCGCACTCAGGCTCCCCACCACAAGCCTCCCTCGGGTCACGGGACCCACCCTTGACGTGTCTCCTGAACCACGGTTGAGGGGTCACGTGACCCACCCCTGAGGGGTCACGTGACCCACCCCTGAGGGGTCTTGTGACCCACCCCACAGGGGTCACGTGACCCACCCCGGAGGGGTCACGTGACCCACCCCTGAGGGGTCTCGTGACCCACCCCTGAGGGGTCACGTGACCCACCCCTGAGGGGTCCCTTGACCCACCCCTGAGGGGTCACGTGACCCACCCCTGAGGGTTCGCATGACCCACCCTTGAGAGGTCTCGTGACCTACCCTTTTGGGGTCACGTGACCCACCCTTTTGGGGTCACATGACCCACCCTTGAGGGGTCTCGTGACCCACCCTTGAGGGGTCCCGTGAACCGCCCTTGGGAGGTCACGTTCCCCACCCTTAAGGGGTCACATGACCCAACTTGAGAGGTCACAGCAGTTTTACAGGGTCCCTGCGCACCTGTTCGGGGAAACAGCGGCCCTCCCTGCCACTCAGAGGACCGCACGATTTCCCACAGGCCACTGTGCCTAGCAGTACCTTCAGCCCCGCACAGACAGTGTGCTAAGGACAGACTTGGGTACCGGGAGCATGGGCGGGGGATTTCCCATGGAACTCTCTAAGGGCCCGGTGCCCTGTGTGGCCCGGGGAGTGCCCATGCCGTTCCTTGACCCCGCAGGACACTTGCATCCAGCAATAAGCAGCCCTCTGCCCTCACGGGGCTCAAACACCTCGGCCCCGTGTGCGGGCACCTGGCGTACGTGGAGGCAAAACAGCAGACCCGTCTGGCGCGAACACACCACTGCAAAGATCCCCCTTTTCTTCCATCCGTAAAGGGGTCACGCTTGAGGAGTGGAGGAACATGGGGAGGCCCCCAGGAGATGGCTTTTCTCCGAGCCGCGGCTGGCTCGTTTCGGGCCTATAGGTGGTCCGCGCATGCGCACTCAGGCTCCCAAGCACACACCTCCCTCGGCTCACCTGACCCACCCTTTAGAGGTCACAGCAGTTCCACAGGGTCCCTGGGCACCTGTCCGTGGACACAGGAGCCCTCCCTGCCACCTAGAGGACCACGCGATTTCCCCTGGGGAACACTGCCCAGAAGCACTCCCAGCCTCGCACAGACACTGTACGCAGGATAGACTTGTGGACCAGGGGCCTGGGCGGGGAATTTTCCAGGGAACTCTCTAAAGGCCAGGTGCCCTCTGTCGCCCTAGGAGTGCCCATGCCTTCCCTTAACCCTGCAGGACACTATCATCCAGCAATAAGCAGCCCTCTGCCTCCACGGGGCTCAAACACCTGGGCCCATTGTGCGAGCACCTGGCGTACGTGCAGGCAAAAACGCAGACCCCTCTGGCCCTAACCCACCACTGCGAAGATCCCCCTTTTCTTCCATCCGTAAAGGGGTCCTCCTTGAGGAGTGGAGGAACATGGGGAGGCCCCCAGGAGATGGCTTTTCTCCGAGCCGCGGCTGGCTCATTTCGGGCCTATAAGTGGGCCGCGCGTGCGCACTCAGGCTCCCCACCACAAGCCTCCCTCGGGTCACGGGACCCACCCTTGACGTGTCTCCTGAACCACCGTTGAGGGGTCACGGCACCCACCCCTGAGGGGTCAGGTGACCCACCCCTGAGGGGTCACGTGACCCACCCCTGAGGGGTCTCGTGACCCACCCCTGAGGGGTCACGTGACCCACTACTGGGGGGTCACGTGACCCACACCTGAGGGGTCTCGTGACCCACCCCACAGGGGTCACGTGACCCACCCCTGAGGGGTCACATGACCCACCCTTGAGGGGTCTCGTGACCTACCCTTTTGGGGTCACGTGACCCACCCTTCAGGGGTCTCGTGACCTACCCTTTTGGGGTCACGTGACCCACCCTTCAGGGGTCTCGTTACCCACCCTTGAGGGGTCACAGCAGTTTTACAGGGTCCCTGCGCACCTGTTCGGGGAAACAGCAGCCCTCCCTGCCACTCAGAGGACCGCACGATTTCCCACAGGCCACACTGCCTAGCAGTACCTTCAGCCCCGCACAGACAGTGTGCTAAGGACAGACTTGGGTACCGGGGGCATGGGCGGGGGATTTCCCATGGAACTCTCTAAGGGCCCGGTGCCCTGTGTGGCCCGGGGAGTGCCCATGCCGTTCCTTGACCCCGCAGGACACTTGCATCCAGCAATAAGCAGCCCTCTGCCTCCACGGGGCTCAAACACCTGGGCCCGGTGTGCGGGCACCTGGCGTACGTGGAGGCAAACCCGCAGACCCCTCTGGCCCGAACCCACCACTGGGAAGATCCCACTTTTCTTCCATCCGTAAAGGGGTCCTCCTTGAGGAGTGGAGGAACATGGGGAGGCCCCCAGGAGATGGCTTTTCTCCGAGCCGCGGCTGGCTCCTTTCGGGCCTATACGTGGGCCGCGCGTGCGCACTCAGGCTCCCCACAACAGGCCTCCCTCGGGTCACGGGACCCACCCTTGAGGTGTCTCCTGACCCACCCTTGAGGGGTCACGTGACCCACCCCCGAGGGGTCACGTGACCCACACCGGAGGGGTCACGGGACCCACGCCTGGGGGGTCTCGTGACCGACCCTTGAGGGGTCACGTGACCCACCCCTGAGGGGTCACGTGACCCACCCTTGAGGGGTTTTGTGACCCACCCTTTTGGGGTCACGTGACCCACCCTTGAGGGGTCTCGTGACCTACCCTTTTGGGGTCACGTGACCCACCCTTGAGGGGTCTCGTGACCCACCCTTGAGGGGTCACAGCAGTTTTACAGGGTCCCTGCGCACCTGTTCGGGGAAACAGCAGCCCTCCCTGCCACTCAGAGGACCGCACGATTTCCCACAGGCCACACTGCCTAGCAGTACCTTCAGCCCCGCACAGACAGTGTGCTAAGGACAGACTTGGGTACCGGGGGCATGGGCGAGGGATTTCCCATGGAACTCTCTAAAGGCCCGGTGCCCTGTGTGGCCCGGGGAGTGCCCATGCCGTTCCTTGACCCCGCAGGACACTTGCATCCAGCAATAAGCAGCCCTCTGCCTCCACGGGGCTCAAACACCTGGGCCCGGTGTGCGGGCACCTGGCGTACGTGGAGGGAAACCCGCAGACCCCTCTGGCGCGAACCCACCACTGCGAAGATCCCCCTTTTCTTCCATCCGTAAAGGGGTCCTCCTTGAGGAGTGGAGGAACATGGGGAGGCCCCCAGGAGATGGCTTTTCTCCGAGCCGCGGCTGGCTCCATTCGGGCCTATACGTGGGCCGCGCGTGCGCACTCAGGCTCCCAAGCACACACCTCCCTCGGCTCACCTGACCCACCCTTTAGAGGTCACAGCAGTTCCACAGGGTCCCTGGGCACCTGTCCGTGGACACAGGAGCCCTCCCTGCCACCTAAAGGACCACGCGATTTCCGCTGGGGAACACTGGCCAGAAGCACTCCCAGCCTCGCACAGACACTGTGCGCAGGATAGACTTGTGGACCAGGGGCCTGGGCGGGGAATTTTCCAGGGAACTCTCTAAAGGCCAGGTGCCCTCTGTCGCCCTTGGAGTGCCCACGCCTTCCCTTAACCCTGCAGGACACTATCATCCAGCAATAAGCAGCCCTCTGCCTCCACGGGGCTCAAACACCTGGGCCCATTGTGCGAGCACCTGGCGTACGTGCAGGCAAACCCGCAGGCCCCTCTGGCCCGAACCCACCACTGCGAAGATCCCCCTTTTCTTCCATCCGTAAAGGGGTCCTCCTTGAGAGGTGGAGGAACATGGGAGGCCCCCAGGAGATGGCTTTTCTCCGAGCCGCGGCTGGCTCATTTCGGGCCTATAAGTGGGCCGCGCATGCGCACTCAGGCTCCCCACCACAAGCCTCCCTCGGGTCACGGGACCCACCCTTGACGTGTCTCCTGAACCACCGTTGAGGGGTCACGTGACCCACCCCTGAGGGGTCACGTGACCCACCCCTGAGGGGTCTTGTGACCCACCCCTGAGGGGTCTCGTGACCCACCCCTGAGGGGTCACGTGACCCACCCCTGAGGGGTCCCGTGACCCACCCCTGAGGGGTCACATGACCCACCCTTGAGGGGTCTCGTGACCCACCCTTGAGGGGTCCCGTGAACCGCCCTTGGGAGGTCACGTTCCCCACCCTTAAGGGGTCACATGACCCACCTTGAGAGGTCACAGCAGTTTTACAGGGTCCCTGCGCACCTGTTCGGGGAAACAGCGGCCCTCCCTGCCACTCAGAGGACCGCACGATTTCCCACAGGCCACTGTGCCTAGCAGTACCTTCAGCCCCGCACAGACAGTGTGCTAAGGACAGACTTGGGTACCGGGAGCATGGGCGGGGGATTTCCCATGGAACTCTCTAAGGGCCCGGTGCCCTGTGTGGCCCGGGGAGTGCCCATGCCGTTCCTTGACCCCGCAGGACACTTGCATCCAGCAATAAGCAGCCCTCTGCCCTCACGGGGCTCAAACACGTGGGCCCCGTGTGCGGGCACCTGGCGTACGTGGAGGCAAAACAGCAGACCCGTCTGGCGCGAACCCACCACTGCGAAGATCCCCCTTTTCTTCCATCCGTAAAGGGGTCACGCTTGAGGAGTGGAGGAACATGGGGAGGCCCCCAGGAGATGGCTTTTCTCCGAGCCGCGGCTGGCTCGTTTCGGGCCTATACGTGGTCCGCGCATGCGCACTCAGGCTCCCAAGCACACACCTCCCTCGGCTCACCTGACCCACCCTTTAGAGGTCACAGCAGTTCCACAGGGTCCCTGGGCACCTGTCCGTGGACACAGGAGCCCTCCCTGCCACCTAGAGGACCACGCGATTTCCCCTGGGGAACACTGGCCAGAAGCACTCCCAGCCTCGCACAGACACTGTACGCAGGATAGACTTGTGGACCAGGGGCCTGGGCGGGGAATTTTCCAGGGAACTCTCTAAAGGCCAGGTGCCCTCTGTCGCCCTAGGAGTGCCCATGCCTTCCCTTAACCCTGCAGGACACTATCATCCAGCAATAAGCAGCCCTCTGCCTCCACGGGGCTCAAACACCTGGGCCCATTGTGCGAGCACCTGGCGTACGTGCAGGCAAACACGCAGACCCCTCTGGCCCTAACCCACCACTGCGAAGATCCCCCTTTTCTTCCATCCGTAAAGGGGTCCTCCTTGAGGAGTGGAGGAACATGGGGAGGCCCCCAGGAGATGGCTTTTCTCCGAGCCGCGGCTGGCTCCTTTCGGGCCTATACGTGGGCCGCGCGTGCGCACTCAGGCTCCCCACCACAAGCCTCCCTCGGGTCACGGGACCCACCCTTGACGTGTCTCCTGAACCACCGTTGAGGGGTCACGGCACCCACCCCTGAGGGGTCAGGTGACCCACCCCTGAGGGGTCACGTGACCCACCCCGAGGGGTCTCGTGACCCACACCTGAGGGGTCACGTGACCCACTACTGGGGGGTCACGTGACCCACACCTGAGGGGTCTCGTGACCCACCCCACAGGGGTCACGTGACCCACCCCTGAGGGGTCACATGACCCACCCTTGAGGGGTCTCGTGACCTACCCTTTTGGGGTCACGTGACCCACCCTTGAGGGGTCTCGTGACCTACCCTTTTGGGGTCACGTGACCCACCCTTGAGGGGTCTCGTGACCCACCCTTGAGGGGTCACAGCAGTTTTACAGGGTCCCTGCGCACCTGTTCGGGGAAACAGCAGCCCTCCCTGCCACTCAGAGGACCGCACGATTTCCCACAGGCCACGCTGCCTAGCAGTACCTTCAGCCCCGCACAGACAGTGTGCTAAGGACAGACTTGGGTACCGGGGGCATGGGCGGGGGATTTCCCATGGAACTCTCTAATGGCCCGGTGCCCTGTGTGGCCCGGGGAGTGCCCATGCCGTTCCTTGACCCCGCAGGACACTTGCATCCAGCAATAAGCAGCCCTCTGCCTCCACGGGGCTCAAACACCTGGGCCCGGTGTGCGGGCACCTGGCCTACGTGGAGGCAAACCCGCAGACCCCTCTGGCGCGAACCCACCACTGCGAAGATCCCCCTTTTCTTCCATCCGTAAAGGGGTCCTCCTTGAGGAGTGGAGGAACATGGGGAGGCCCCCAGGAGATGGCTTTTCTCCGAGCCGCGGCTGGCTCCTTTCGGGCCTATACGTGGGCCGCGCATGCGCACTCAGGCTCCCAAGCACACACCTCCCTCGGCTCACCTGACCCACCCTTTAGAGGTCACAGCAGTTCCACAGGGTCCCTGGGCACCTGTCCGTGGACACAGGAGCCCTCCCTGCCACCTAAAGGACCACGCGATTTCCGCTGGGGAACACTGGCCAGAAGCACTCCCAGCCTCGCACAGAAACTGTGGGCAGGATAGACTTGTGGACCAGGGGCCTGGGCGGGGAATTTTCCAGGGAGCTCTCAAAAGGCCAGGTGCCCTCTGTCGCCCTGGGAGTGCCCATGGCATCCCTTAACCCTGCAGGATACTATCATCCAGCAATAAGCAGCCCTCTGCCTCCACGGGGCTCAAACACCTGGGCCCGTTGTGCGAGCACCTGGCGTTCCTGCAGGCAAACCCGCAGACCCCTCTGGCCCGAACCCACCACTGGGAAGATCCCACTTTTCTTCCATCCGTAAAGGGGTCCTCCTTGAGGAGTGGAGGAACATGGGGAGGCCCCCAGGAGATGGCTTTTCTCCGAGCCGCGGCTGGCTCCTTTCGGGCCTATACGTGGGCCGCGCGTGCGCACTCAGGCTCCCCACAACAGGCCTCCCTCGGGTCACGGGACCCACCCTTGAGGTGTCTCCTGACCCACCCTTGAGGGGTCACGTGACCCACCCCCGAGGGGTCACGTGACCCACCCCCGAGGGGTCACGTGACCCACACCGGAGGGGTCACGGGACCCACCCCTGGGGGGTCTCGTGACCGACCCTTGAGGGGTCACGTGACCCACCCCTGAGGGGTCACGTGACCCACCCTTGAGGGGTTTTGTGACCCACCCTTTTGGGGTCACGTGACCCACCCTTGAGGGGTCTCGTGACCTACCCTTTTGGGGTCACGTGACCCACCCTTGAGGGGTCTCGTGACCCACCCTTGAGGGGTCACAGCAGTTTTACAGGGTCCCTGCGCACCTGTTCGGGGAAACAGCAGCCCTCCCTGCCACTCAGAGGACCGCACGATTTCCCACAGGCCACACTGCCTAGCAGTACCTTCAGCCCCGCACAGACAGTGTGCTAAGGACAGACTTGGGTACCGGGGGCATGGGCGGGGGATTTCCCATGGAACTCTCTAATGGCCCGGTGCCCTGTGTGGCCCGGGGAGTGCCCATGCCGTTCCTTGACCCCGCAGGACACTTGCATCCAGCAATAAGCAGCCCTCTGCCTCCACGGGGCTCAAACACCTGGGCCCGGTGTGCGGGCACCTGGCGTACGTGGAGGGAAACCCGCAGACCCCTCTGGCGCGAACCCACCACTGCGAAGATCCCCCTTTTCTTCCATCCGTAAAGGGGTCACGCTTGAGGAGTGGAGGAACATGGGGAGGCCCCCAGGAGATGGCTTTTCTCCGAGCCGCGGCTGGCTCGTTTCGGGCCTATACGTGGGCCGCGCATGCGCACTCAGGCTCCCAAGCACACACCTCCCTCGGCTCACCTGACCCACCCTTTAGAGGTCACAGCAGTTCCACAGGGTCCCTGGGCACCTGTCCGTGGACACAGGAGCCCTCCCTGCCACCTAGAGGACCACGCGATTTCCCCTGGGGAACACTGCCCAGAAGCACTCCCAGCCTCGCACAGACACTGTACGCAGGATAGACTTGTGGACCAGGGGCCTGGGCGGGGAATTTTCCAGGGAACTCTCTAAAGGCCAGGTGCCCTCTGTCACCCTGGGAGTGCCCATGGCATCCCTTAACCCTGCAGGATACTATCATCCAGCAATAAGCAGCCCTCTGCCTCAACGGGGCTCAAACACCTGGGCCCGTTGTGCGAGCACCTGGCGTTCCTGCAGGCAAACCCGCAGACCCCTCTGGCCCGAACCCACCACTGGGAAGATCCCACTTTTCTTCCATCCGTAAAGGGGTCCTCCTTGAGGAGTGGAGGAACATGGGGAGGCTGCCAGGAGATGGCTTTTCTCCGAGCCGCGGCTGGCTCCTTTCGGGCCTATAAGTGGGCCGCGAGTGCGCACTCAGGCTCCCCACAACAGGCCTCCCTCGGGTCACGGGACCCACCCTTGAGGTGTCTCCTGACCCACCCTTGAGGGGTGACGGGACCCACCCCTGGGGGTCTCGTGACGCACCCCTGAGGGGTCACGTGACCCACCCCTGGGGGGTCTCATGACCGATCCTTGAGGGGTCACGTGACCCACCCCCGAGGGGTCTCGTGACCCACCCTTGAGGGCTCTCGTGACCCACCCCTGAGGGGTCACGTGACCCACCCTTGAGGGGTCTCGTGACCTACCCTTTGGGGTCACGTGACCCACCCTTGAGGGGTCTCGTGACCTACCCTTTTGGGGTCACGTGACCCACCCTTGAGGGGTCTCGTGACCCACCCTTGAGGGGTCACAGCAGTTTTACAGGGTCCCTGCGCACCTGTTCGGGGAAACAGCAGCCCTCCCTGCCACTCAGAGGACCGCACGATTTCCCACAGGCCACACTGCCTAGCAGTACCTTCAGCCCCGCACAGACAGTGTGCTAAGGACAGACTTGGGTACCGGGGGCATGGGCGGGGGATTTCCCATGGAACTCTCTAAAGGCCCGGTGCCCTGTGTGGCCCGGGGAGTGCCCATGCCGTTCCTTGACCCCGCAGGACACTTGCATCCAGCAATAAGCAGCCCTCTGCCTCCACGGGGCTCAAACACCTGGGCCCGGTGTGCGGGCACCTGGCGTACGTGGAGGGAAACCCGCAGACCCCTCTGGCGCGAACCCACCACTGCGAAGATCCCCCTTTTCTTCCATCCGTATAGGGGTCACGCTTGAGGAGTGGAGGAACATGGGGAGGCCCCCAGGAGATGGCTTTTCTCCGAGCCGCGGCTGGCTCGTTTCGGGCCTATACGTGAGCCGCGCATGCCCACTCAGGCTCCCAAGCACACACCTCCCTCGGCTCACCTGACCCACCCTTTAGAGGTCACAGCAGTTCCACAGGGTCCCTGGGCACCTGTCCGTGGACACAGGAGCCCTCCCTGCCACCTAGAGGACCACGCGATTTCCCCTGGGGAACACTGCCCAGAAGCACTCCCACCCTCGCACAGACACTGTACGCAGGATAGACTTGTGGACCAGGGGCCTGGGCGGGGAATTTTCCAGGGAACTCTCTAAAGGCCAGGTGCACTCTGTCGCCCTGGGAGTGCCCACGCCTTCCCTTAACCCTGCAGGACACTATCATCCAGCAATAAGCAGCCCTCTGCCTCCACGGGGCTCAAACACCTGGGCCCATTGTGCGAGCACCTGGCGTACGTGCAGGCAAACCCGCAGACCCCTCTGGCCCGAACCCACCACTGCGAAGATCCCCCTTTTCTTCCATCCGTAAAGGGGTCCTCCTTGAGAGGTGGAGGAACATGGGAGGCCCCCAGGAGATGGCTTTTCTCGGAGCCGCGGCTGGCTCATTTCGGGCCTATAAGTGGGCCGCGCATGCGCACTCAGGCTCCCCACCACAAGCCTCCCTCGGGTCACGGGACCCACCCTTGACGTGTCTCCTGAACCACGGTTGAGGGGTCACGTGACCCACCCCTGAGGGGTCACGTGACCCACCCCACAGGGGTCACGTGACCCACCCCGGAGGGGTCACGTGACCCACCCCTGAGGGGTCTCGTGACCCACCCCTGAGGGGTCACGTGACCCACCCCTGAGGGGTCCCTTGACCCACCCCTGAGGGGTCACGTGACCCACCCCTGAGGGTTCGCATGACCCACCCTTGAGAGGTCTCGTGACCTACCCTTTTGGGGTCACGTGACCCACCCTTTTGGGGTCACATGACCCACCCTTGAGGGGTCTCGTGACCCACCCTTGAGGGGTCCCGTGAACCGCCCTTGGGAGGTCACGTTCCCCACCCTTAAGGGGTCACATGACCCACCTTGAGAGGTCACAGCAGTTTTACAGGGTCCCTGCGCACCTGTTCGGGGAAACAGCGGCCCTCCCTGCCACTCAGAGGACCGCACGATTTCCCACAGGCCACTGTGCCTAGCAGTACCTTCAGCCCCGCACAGACAGTGTGCTAAGGACAGACTTGGGTACCGGGAGCATGGGCGGGGGATTTCCCATGGAACTCTCTAAGGGCCCGGTGCCCTGTGTGGCCCGGGGAGTGCCCATGCCGTTCCTTGACCCCGCAGGACACTTGCATCCAGCAATAAGCAGCCCTCTGCCCTCACGGGGCTCAAACACCTCGGCCCCGTGTGCGGGCACCTGGCGTACGTGGAGGCAAAACAGCAGACCCGTCTGGCGCGAACACACCACTGCAAAGATCCCCCTTTTCTTCCATCCGTAAAGGGGTCACGCTTGAGGAGTGGAGGAACATGGGGAGGCCCCCAGGAGATGGCTTTTCTCCGAGCCGCGGCTGGCTCGTTTCGGGCCTATAGGTGGTCCGCGCATGCGCACTCAGGCTCCCAAGCACACACCTCCCTCGGCTCACCTGACCCACCCTTTAGAGGTCACAGCAGTTCCACAGGGTCCCTGGGCACCTGTCCGTGGACACAGGAGCCCTCCCTGCCACCTAGAGGACCACGCGATTTCCCCTGGGGAACACTGCCCAGAAGCACTCCCAGCCTCGCACAGACACTGTACGCAGGATAGACTTGTGGACCAGGGGCCTGGGCGGGGAATTTTCCAGGGAACTCTCTAAAGGCCAGGTGCCCTCTGTCGCCCTAGGAGTGCCCATGCCTTCCCTTAACCCTGCAGGACACTATCATCCAGCAATAAGCAGCCCTCTGCCTCCACGGGGCTCAAACACCTGGGCCCATTGTGCGAGCACCTGGCGTACGTGCAGGCAAAAACGCAGACCCCTCTGGCCCTAACCCACCACTGCGAAGATCCCCCTTTTCTTCCATCCGTAAAGGGGTCCTCCTTGAGGAGTGGAGGAACATGGGGAGGCCCCCAGGAGATGGCTTTTCTCCGAGCCGCGGCTGGCTCATTTCGGGCCTATAAGTGGGCCGCGCGTGCGCACTCAGGCTCCCCACCACAAGCCTCCCTCGGGTCACGGGACCCACCCTTGACGTGTCTCCTGAACCACCGTTGAGGGGTCACGGCACCCACCCCTGAGGGGTCAGGTGACCCACCCCTGAGGGGTCACGTGACCCACCCCTGAGGGGTCTCGTGACCCACCCCTGAGGGGTCACGTGACCCACTACTGGGGGGTCACGTGACCCACACCTGAGGGGTCTCGTGACCCACCCCACAGGGGTCACGTGACCCACACCGGAGGGGTCACGTGACCCACCCCTGAGGGGTCTCGTGACCCACCCCCGAGGGGTCACGTGACCCACACCGGAGGGGTCACGGGACCCACCCCTGAGGGGTCACGTGACCCACCCTTGAGGGGTTTTGTGACCCACCCTTTTGGGGTCACGTGACCCACCCTTGAGGGGTCTCGTGACCTACCCTTTTGGGGTCACGTGACCCACCCTTGAGGGGTCTCGTGACCCACCCTTGAGGGGTCACAGCAGTTTTACAGGGTCCCTGCGCACCTGTTCGGGGAAACAGCAGCCCTCCCTGCCACTCAGAGGACCGCACGATTTCCCACAGGCCACACTGCCTAGCAGTACCTTCAGCCCCGCACAGACAGTGTGCTAAGGACAGACTTGGGTACCGGGGGCATGGGCGAGGGATTTCCCATGGAACTCTCTAAAGGCCCGGTGCCCTGTGTGGCCCGGGGAGTGCCCATGCCGTTCCTTGACCCCGCAGGACACTTGCATCCAGCAATAAGCAGCCCTCTGCCTCCACGGGGCTCAAACACCTGGGCCCGGTGTGCGGGCACCTGGCGTACGTGGAGGGAAACCCGCAGACCCCTCTGGCGCGAACCCACCACTGCGAAGATCCCCCTTTTCTTCCATCCGTAAAGGGGTCCTCCTTGAGGAGTGGAGGAACATGGGGAGGCCCCCAGGAGATGGCTTTTCTCCGAGCCGCGGCTGGCTCCATTCGGGCCTATACGTGGGCCGCGCGTGCGCACTCAGGCTCCCAAGCACACACCTCCCTCGGCTCACCTGACCCACCCTTTAGAGGTCACAGCAGTTCCACAGGGTCCCTGGGCACCTGTCCGTGGACACAGGAGCCCTCCCTGCCACCTAAAGGACCACGCGATTTCCGCTGGGGAACACTGGCCAGAAGCACTCCCAGCCTCGCACAGACACTGTGCGCAGGATAGACTTGTGGACCAGGGGCCTGGGCGGGGAATTTTCCAGGGAACTCTCTAAAGGCCAGGTGCCCTCTGTCGCCCTTGGAGTGCCCACGCCTTCCCTTAACCCTGCAGGACACTATCATCCAGCAATAAGCAGCCCTCTGCCTCCACGGGGCTCAAACACCTGGGCCCATTGTGCGAGCACCTGGCGTACGTGCAGCAAACCCGCAGGCCCCTCTGGCCCGAACCCACCACTGCGAAGATCCCCCTTTTCTTCCATCCGTAAAGGGGTCCTCCTTGAGAGGTGGAGGAACATGGGAGGCCCCCAGGAGATGGCTTTTCTCCGAG
Organism: Desmodus rotundus; assembly: GCF_022682495.2. Taxonomy (NCBI): domain Eukaryota; kingdom Metazoa; phylum Chordata; class Mammalia; order Chiroptera; family Phyllostomidae; genus Desmodus; species Desmodus rotundus. The sequence continues at coordinate 347,004 of NW_026527533.1, forward strand.
CCGCGGCTGGCTCATTTCGGGCCTATAAGTGGGCCGCGCATGCGCACTCAGGCTCCCCACCACAAGCCTCCCTCGGGTCACGGGACCCACCCTTGACGTGTCTCCTGAACCACCGTTGAGGGGTCACGTGACCCACCCCTGAGGGGTCACGTGACCCACCCCTGAGGGGTCTTGTGACCCACCCCTGAGGGGTCTCGTGACCCACCCCTGAGGGGTCACGTGACCCACCCCTGAGGGGTCCCGTGACCCACCCCTGAGGGGTCACATGACCCACCCTTGAGGGGTCTCGTGACCCACCCTTGAGGGGTCCCGTGAACCGCCCTTGGGAGGTCACGTTCCCCACCCTTAAGGGGTCACATGACCCACCTTGAGAGGTCACAGCAGTTTTACAGGGTCCCTGCGCACCTGTTCGGGGAAACAGCGGCCCTCCCTGCCACTCAGAGGACCGCACGATTTCCCACAGGCCACTGTGCCTAGCAGTACCTTCAGCCCCGCACAGACAGTGTGCTAAGGACAGACTTGGGTACCGGGAGCATGGGCGGGGGATTTCCCATGGAACTCTCTAAGGGCCCGGTGCCCTGTGTGGCCCGGGGAGTGCCCATGCCGTTCCTTGACCCCGCAGGACACTTGCATCCAGCAATAAGCAGCCCTCTGCCCTCACGGGGCTCAAACACGTGGGCCCCGTGTGCGGGCACCTGGCGTACGTGGAGGCAAAACAGCAGACCCGTCTGGCGCGAACCCACCACTGCGAAGATCCCCCTTTTCTTCCATCCGTAAAGGGGTCACGCTTGAGGAGTGGAGGAACATGGGGAGGCCCCCAGGAGATGGCTTTTCTCCGAGCCGCGGCTGGCTCGTTTCGGGCCTATACGTGGTCCGCGCATGCGCACTCAGGCTCCCAAGCACACACCTCCCTCGGCTCACCTGACCCACCCTTTAGAGGTCACAGCAGTTCCACAGGGTCCCTGGGCACCTGTCCGTGGACACAGGAGCCCTCCCTGCCACCTAGAGGACCACGCGATTTCCCCTGGGGAACACTGCCCAGAAGCACTCCCAGCCTCGCACAGACACTGTACGCAGGATAGACTTGTGGACCAGGGGCCTGGGCGGGGAATTTTCCAGGGAACTCTCTAAAGGCCAGGTGCCCTCTGTCGCCCTAGGAGTGCCCATGCCTTCCCTTAACCCTGCAGGACACTATCATCCAGCAATAAGCAGCCCTCTGCCTCCACGGGGCTCAAACACCTGGGCCCATTGTGCGAGCACCTGGCGTACGTGCAGGCAAACACGCAGACCCCTCTGGCCCTAACCCACCACTGCGAAGATCCCCCTTTTCTTCCATCCGTAAAGGGGTCCTCCTTGAGGAGTGGAGGAACATGGGGAGGCCCCCAGGAGATGGCTTTTCTCCGAGCCGCGGCTGGCTCCTTTCGGGCCTATACGTGGGCCGCGCGTGCGCACTCAGGCTCCCCACAACAGGCCACCCTCGGGTCACGGGACCCACCCTTGAGGTGTCTCCTGACCCACCCTTGAGGGGTCACGTGACCCACCCCCGAGGGGTCACGTGACCCACACTGGAGGGGTGACGGGACCCACCCCTGGGGGTCTCGTGACGCACCCCTGAGGGGTCACGTGACCCACCCCTGGGGGGTCTCGTGACCGATCCTTGAGGGGTCACGTGACCCACCCCTGAGGGGTCACGTGACCCACCCTTGAGGGGTTTTGTGACCCACCCTTTTGGGGTCACGTGACCCACCCTTTCGGGGTCTCGTGACCCACCCTTGGGAGGTCACCTGTCCCACCCTGGAGGGGTCAGGTGACCCGCCCTTGAGAGGTCACAGCAGTATCACAGGGTCACTGCGCACCGGTCCATGGAAACAGAAGCCCTCCCTGCCACTCAGAGGACCGCGCGATTTCCCCTAGGCAACACTGCCCAGCAGCACTCTCAGCCCCGCACAGACAGTGTGCAAAGGACAGACTTGGATACCGGGGGCCTGGGCGGGGGATTTTCCATGGAACTCTCGGAGGGCCCGGTGCCCTGTGTCGCCCGGGAGTGCCCATGCCCTTCCTTGACCCCGCAGGACACTTGCATCCAGCAATAAGCAGCCGTCTACCTCCACGGGGCTCAAACACCTGGGCCCGGTGTGCGGGACCTGGCATACGTGGAGGCAAACCCCCTGAACCCTCTGGCCCGAACCCACCACTGCGAAGATCCCCCTTTTCTTCCATCCTTAAAGGGGCCCTCCCTGGGGAGTGGAGGAACAAGGGGAGGCCCCCAGGAGATGGCTTTTCTCCGAGCCGCGGCTGGCTCATTTCGGGCCTATAAGTGGGCCTCGCGTGCGCACTCAGGCTCCCCACCACAAGCCTCCCTCGGGTCACGGGACCCACCCTTGACGTGTCTCCTGAACCACCGTTGAGGGGTCACGTCACCCACCCTTGAGGGGTCTCGTGACCCACCCTTGAGGGGTCACAGCAGTTTTACAGGGTCCCTGCGCACCTGTTCGGGGAAACAGCAGCCCTCCCTGCCACTCAGAGGACCGCACGATTTCCCACAGGCCACACTGCCTAGCAGTACCTTCAGCCCCGCACAGACAGTGTGCTAAGGACAGACTTGGGTACCGGGGGCATGGGCGGGGGATTTCCCATGGAACTCTCTAAAGGCCCGGTGCCCTGTGTGGCCCGGGGAGTGCCCATGCCGTTCCTTGACCCCGCAGGACACTTGCATCCAGCAATAAGCAGCCCTCTGCCTCCACGGGGCTCAAACACCTGGGCCCGGTGTGCGGGCACCTGGCGTACGTGGAGGGAAACCCGCAGACCCCTCTGGCGCGAACCCACCACTGCGAAGATCCCCCTTTTCTTCCATCCGTAAAGGGGTCACGCTTGAGGAGTGGAGGAACATGGGGAGGCCCCCAGGAGATGGCTTTTCTCCGAGCCGCGGCTGGCTCGTTTCGGGCCTATACGTGAGCCGCGCATGCGCACTCAGGCTCCCAAGCACACACCTCCCTCGGCTCACCTGACCCACCCTTTAGAGGTCACAGCAGTTCCACAGGGTCCCTGGGCACCTGTCCGTGGACACAGGAGCCCTCCCTGCCACCTAGAGGACCACGCGATTTCCCCTGGGGAACACTGCCCAGAAGCACTCCCACCCTCGCACAGACACTGTACGCAGGATAGACTTGTGGACCAGGGTCCTGGGCGGGGAATTTTCCAGGGAACTCTCTAAAGGCCAGGTGCACTCTGTCGCCCTGGGAGTGCCCACGCCTTCCCTTAACCCTGCAGGACACTATCATCCAGCAATAAGCAGCCCTCTGCCTCCACGGGGCTCAAACACCTGGGCCCATTGTGCGAGCACCTGGCGTACGTGCAGGCAAACCCGCAGACCCCTCTGGCCCGAACCCACCACTGCGAAGATCCCCCTTTTCTTCCATCCGTAAAGGGGTCCTCCTTGAGAGGTGGAGGAACATGGGAGGCCCCCAGGAGATGGCTTTTCTCGGAGCCGCGGCTGGCTCATTTCGGGCCTATAAGTGGGCCGCGCATGCGCACTCAGGCTCCCCACCACAAGCCTCCCTCGGGTCACGGGACCCACCCTTGACGTGTCTCCTGAACCACCGTTGAGGGGTCACGTGACCCACCCCTGAGGGGTCACGTGACCCACCCCTGAGGGGTCTTGTGACCCACCCCACAGGGGTCACGTGACCCACCCCGGAGGGGTCACGTGACCCACCCCTGAGGGGTCTCGTGACCCACCCCTGAGGGGTCACGTGACCCACCCCTGAGGGGTCCCTTGACCCACCCCTGAGGGGTCACGTGACCCACCCCTGAGGGTTCGCATGACCCACCCTTGAGAGGTCTCGTGACCTACCCTTTTGGGGTCACGTGACCCACCCTTTTGGGGTCACATGACCCACCCTTGAGGGGTCTCGTGACCCACCCTTGAGGGGTCCCGTGAACCGCCCTTGGGAGGTCACGTTCCCCACCCTTAAGGGGTCACATGACCCACCTTGAGAGGTCACAGCAGTTTTACAGGGTCCCTGCGCACCTGTTCGGGGAAACAGCGGCCCTCCCTGCCACTCAGAGGACCGCACGATTTCCCACAGGCCACTGTGCCTAGCAGTACCTTCAGCCCCGCACAGACAGTGTGCTAAGGACAGACTTGGGTACCGGGAGCATGGGCGGGGGATTTCCCATGGAACTCTCTAAGGGCCCGGTGCCCTGTGTGGCCCGGGGAGTGCCCATGCCGTTCCTTGACCCCGCAGGACACTTGCATCCAGCAATAAGCAGCCCTCTGCCCTCACGGGGCTCAAACACCTGGGCCCCGTGTGCGGGCACCTGGCGTACGTGGAGGCAAAACAGCAGACCCGTCTGGCGCGAACACACCACTGCAAAGATCCCCCTTTTCTTCCATCCGTAAAGGGGTCACGCTTGAGGAGTGGAGGAACATGGGGAGGCCCCCAGGAGATGGCTTTTCTCCCAGCCGCGGCTGGCTCGTTTCGGGCCTATACGTGGTCCGCGCATGCGCACTCAGGCTCCCAAGCACACACCTCCCTCGGCTCACCTGACCCACCCTTTAGAGGTCACAGCAGTTCCACAGGGTCCCTGGGCACCTGTCCGTGGACACAGGAGCCCTCCCTGCCACCTAGAGGACCACGCGATTTCCCCTGGGGAACACTGCCCAGAAGCACTCCCAGCCTCGCACAGACACTGTACGCAGGATAGACTTGTGGACCAGGGGCCTGGGCGGGGAATTTTCCAGGGAACTCTCTAAAGGCCAGGTGCCCTCTGTCGCCCTAGGAGTGCCCATGCCTTCCCTTAACCCTGCAGGACACTATCATCCAGCAATAAGCAGCCCTCTGCCTCCACGGGGCTCAAACACCTGGGCCCATTGTGCGAGCACCTGGCGTACGTGCAGGCAAAAACGCAGACCCCTCTGGCCCTAACCCACCACTGCGAAGATCCCCCTTTTCTTCCATCCGTAAAGGGGTCCTCCTTGAGGAGTGGAGGAACATGGGGAGGCCCCCAGGAGATGGCTTTTCTCCGAGCCGCGGCTGGCTCATTTCGGGCCTATAAGTGGGCCGCGCGTGCGCACTCAGGCTCCCCACCACAAGCCTCCCTCGGGTCACGGGACCCACCCTTGACGTGTCTCCTGAACCACCGTTGAGGGGTCACGGCACCCACCCCTGAGGGGTCAGGTGACCCACCCCTGAGGGGTCACGTGACCCACCCCTGAGGGGTCTCGTGACCCACCCCTGAGGGGTCACGTGACCCACTACTGGGGGGTCACGTGACCCACACCTGAGGGGTCTCGTGACCCACCCCACAGGGGTCACGTGACCCACCCCTGAGGGGTCACATGACCCACCCTTGAGGGGTCTCGTGACCTACCCTTTTGGGGTCACGTGACCCACCCTTCAGGGGTCTCGTGACCTACCCTTTTGGGGTCACGTGACCCACCCTTCAGGGGTCTCGTTACCCACCCTTGAGGGGTCACAGCAGTTTTACAGGGTCCCTGCGCACCTGTTCGGGGAAACAGCAGCCCTCCCTGCCACTCAGAGGACCGCACGATTTCCCACAGGCCACACTGCCTAGCAGTACCTTCAGCCCCGCACAGACAGTGTGCTAAGGACAGACTTGGGTACCGGGGGCATGGGCGGGGGATTTCCCATGGAACTCTCTAAGGGCCCGGTGCCCTGTGTGGCCCGGGGAGTGCCCATGCCGTTCCTTGACCCCGCAGGACACTTGCATCCAGCAATAAGCAGCCCTCTGCCTCCACGGGGCTCAAACACCTGGGCCCGGTGTGCGGGCACCTGGCGTACGTGGAGGCAAACCCGCAGACCCCTCTGGCCCGAACCCACCACTGGGAAGATCCCACTTTTCTTCCATCCGTAAAGGGGTCCTCCTTGAGGAGTGGAGGAACATGGGGAGGCCCCCAGGAGATGGCTTTTCTCCGAGCCGCGGCTGGCTCCTTTCGGGCCTATACGTGGGCCGCGCGTGCGCACTCAGGCTCCCCACAACAGGCCTCCCTCGGGTCACGGGACCCACCCTTGAGGTGTCTCCTGACCCACCCTTGAGGGGTCACGTGACCCACCCCCGAGGGGTCACGTGACCCACACCGGAGGGGTCACGGGACCCACGCCTGGGGGGTCTCGTGACCGACCCTTTTGGGGTCACGTGACCCACCCTTGAGGGGTCTCGTGACCCACCCTTGAGGGGTCACAGCAGTTTTACAGGGTCCCTGCGCACCTGTTCGGGGAAACAGCAGCCCTCCCTGCCACTCAGAGGACCGCACGATTTCCCACAGGCCACACTGCCTAGCAGTACCTTCAGCCCCGCACAGACAGTGTGCTAAGGACAGACTTGGGTACCGGGGGCATGGGCGAGGGATTTCCCATGGAACTCTCTAAAGGCCCGGTGCCCTGTGTGGCCCGGGGAGTGCCCATGCCGTTCCTTGACCCCGCAGGACACTTGCATCCAGCAATAAGCAGCCCTCTGCCTCCACGGGGCTCAAACACCTGGGCCCGGTGTGCGGGCACCTGGCGTACGTGGAGGGAAACCCGCAGACCCCTCTGGCGCGAACCCACCACTGCGAAGATCCCCCTTTTCTTCCATCCGTAAAGGGGTCCTCCTTGAGGAGTGGAGGAACATGGGGAGGCCCCCAGGAGATGGCTTTTCTCCGAGCCGCGGCTGGCTCCATTCGGGCCTATACGTGGGCCGCGCGTGCGCACTCAGGCTCCCAAGCACACACCTCCCTCGGCTCACCTGACCCACCCTTTAGAGGTCACAGCAGTTCCACAGGGTCCCTGGGCACCTGTCCGTGGACACAGGAGCCCTCCCTGCCACCTAAAGGACCACGCGATTTCCGCTGGGGAACACTGGCCAGAAGCACTCCCAGCCTCGCACAGACACTGTGCGCAGGATAGACTTGTGGACCAGGGGCCTGGGCGGGGAATTTTCCAGGGAACTCTCTAAAGGCCAGGTGCCCTCTGTCGCCCTTGGAGTGCCCACGCCTTCCCTTAACCCTGCAGGACACTATCATCCAGCAATAAGCAGCCCTCTGCCTCCACGGGGCTCAAACACCTGGGCCCATTGTGCGAGCACCTGGCGTACGTGCAGGCAAACCCGCAGGCCCCTCTGGCCCGAACCCACCACTGCGAAGATCCCCCTTTTCTTCCATCCGTAAAGGGGTCCTCCTTGAGAGGTGGAGGAACATGGGAGGCCCCCAGGAGATGGCTTTTCTCCGAGCCGCGGCTGGCTCATTTCGGGCCTATAAGTGGGCCGCCCATGCGCACTCAGGCTCCCCACCACAAGCCTCCCTCGGGTCACGGGACCCACCCTTGACGTGTCTCCTGAACCACCGTTGAGGGGTCACGTGACCCACCCCTGAGGGGTCACGTGACCCACCCCTGAGGGGTCTCGTGACCCACCCCTGAGGGGTCTCGTGACCCACCCCTGAGGGGTCACGTGACCCACCCCTGAGGGGTCCCGTGACCCACCCCTGAGGGGTCACATGACCCACCCTTGAGGGGTCTCGTGACCCACCCTTGAGGGGTCCCGTGAACCGCCCTTGGGAGGTCACGTTCCCCACCCTTAAGGGGTCACATGACCCACCTTGAGAGGTCACAGCAGTTTTACAGGGTCCCTGCGCACCTGTTCGGGGAAACAGCGGCCCTCCCTGCCACTCAGAGGACCGCACGATTTCCCACAGGCCACTGTGCCTAGCAGTACCTTCAGCCCCGCACAGACAGTGTGCTAAGGACAGACTTGGGTACCGGGAGCATGGGCGGGGGATTTCCCATGGAACTCTCTAAGGGCCCGGTGCCCTGTGTGGCCCGGGGAGTGCCCATGCCGTTCCTTGACCCCGCAGGACACTTGCATCCAGCAATAAGCAGCCCTCTGCCCTCACGGGGCTCAAACACGTGGGCCCCGTGTGCGGGCACCTGGCGTACGTGGAGGCAAAACAGCAGACCCGTCTGGCGCGAACCCACCACTGCGAAGATCCCCCTTTTCTTCCATCCGTAAAGGGGTCACGCTTGAGGAGTGGAGGAACATGGGGAGGCCCCCAGGAGATGGCTTTTCTCCGAGCCGCGGCTGGCTCGTTTCGGGCCTATACGTGGTCCGCGCATGCGCACTCAGGCTCCCAAGCACACACCTCCCTCGGCTCACCTGACCCACCCTTTAGAGGTCACAGCAGTTCCACAGGGTCCCTGGGCACCTGTCCGTGGACACAGGAGCCCTCCCTGCCACCTAGAGGACCACGCGATTTCCCCTGGGGAACACTGCCCAGAAGCACTCCCAGCCTCGCACAGACACTGTACGCAGGATAGACTTGTGGACCAGGGGCCTGGGCGGGGAATTTTCCAGGGAACTCTCTAAAGGCCAGGTGCCCTCTGTCGCCCTAGGAGTGCCCATGCCTTCCCTTAACCCTGCAGGACACTATCATCCAGCAATAAGCAGCCCTCTGCCTCCACGGGGCTCAAACACCTGGGCCCATTGTGCGAGCACCTGGCGTACGTGCAGGCAAACACGCAGACCCCTCTGGCCCTAACCCACCACTGCGAAGATCCCCCTTTTCTTCCATCCGTAAAGGGGTCCTCCTTGAGGAGTGGAGGAACATGGGGAGGCCCCCAGGAGATGGCTTTTCTCCGAGCCGCGGCTGGCTCCTTTCGGGCCTATACGTGGGCCGCGCGTGCGCACTCAGGCTCCCCACAACAGGCCACCCTCGGGTCACGGGACCCACCCTTGAGGTGTCTCCTGACCCACCCTTGAGGGGTCACGTGACCCACCCCCGAGGGGTCACGTGACCCACACCGGAGGGGTGACGGGACCCAACCCTGAGGGTCTCGTGACGCACCCCTGAGGGGTCACGTGACCCACCCCTGGGGGGTCTCGTGACCGATCCTTGAGGGGTCACGTGACCCACCCCTGAGGGGTCACGTGACCCACCCTTTCGGGGTCTCGTGACCCACCCTTGGGAGGTCACCTGTCCCAGCCTGGAGGGGTCAGGTGACCCGCCCTTGAGAGGTCACAGCAGTATCACAGGGTCACTGCGCACCGGTCCATGGAAACAGAAGCCCTCCCCGCCACTCAGAGGACCGCGCGATTTCCCCTAGGCAACACTGCCCAGCAGCACTCTCAGCCCCGCACAGACAGTGTGCAAAGGACAGACTTGGATACCGGGGGCCTGGGCGGGGGATTTTCCATGGAACTCTCGGAGGGCCCGGTGCCCTGTGTCGCCCGGGAGTGCCCATGCCCTTCCTTGACCCCGCAGGACACTTGCATCCAGCAATAAGCAGCCGTCTACCTCCACGGGGCTCAAACACCTGGGCCCGGTGTGCGGGACCTGGCATACGTGGAGGCAAACCCCCTGAACCCTCTGGCCCGAACCCACCACTGCGAAGATCCCCCTTTTCTTCCATCCTTAAAGGGGCCCTCCCTGGGGAGTGGAGGAACAAGGGGAGGCCCCCAGGAGATGGCTTTTCTCCGAGCCGCGGCTGGCTCATTTCGGGCCTATAAGTGGGCCTCGCGTGCGCACTCAGGCTCCCCACCACAGGCCTCCCTCGGGTCACGGGACCCACCCTTGACGTGTCTCCTGAACCACCGTTGAGGGGTCACGTCACCCAGCCCTGAGGGGTCACGTGACCCACCCCTGAGGGGTCTCGTGACCCACCCCACAGGGGTCACGTGACCCAACCCTGAGGCGTCACGTGAACCAACCCTGAGGGGTCACGTGACCCACCCCTGAGGGATCACGTGACCCACTCCTGGGGGGTCACGTGACCCACCCTTGAGGGCTCTCGTGACCCACCCCTGAGGGGTCACGTGACCCACCCTTGAGGGGTCTCGTGACCTACACTTTTGGGGTCACGTGACCCACCCTTGAGGGGTCTCGTGACCTACCCTTTTGGGGTCACGTGACCCACCCTTGAGGGGTCTCGTGACCCACCCTTGAGGGGTCACAGCAGTTTTACAGGGTCCCTGGGCACCTGTTCGGGGAAACAGCAGCCCTCCCTGCCACTCAGAGGACCGCACGATTTCCCACAGGCCACACTGCCTAGCAGTACCTTCAGCCCCGCACAGACAGTGTGCTAAGGACAGACTTGGGTACCGGGGGCATGGGCGGGGGATTTCCCATGGAACTCTCTAAGGGCCCGGTGCCCTGTGTGGCCCGGGGAGTGCCCATGCCGTTCCTTGACCCCGCAGGACACTTGCATCCACCAATAAGCAGCCCTCTGCCTCCACGGGGCTCAAACACCTGGGCCCGGTGTGCGGGCACCTGGCGTACGTGGAGGGAAACCCGCAGACCCCTCTGGCGCGAACCCACCACTGCGAAGATCCCCCTTTTCTTCCATCCGTAAAGGGGTCACGCTTGAGGAGTGGAGGAACATGGGGAGGCCCCCAGGAGATGGCTTTTCTCCGAGCCGCGGCTGGCTCGTTTCGGGCCTATACGTGGGCCGCGCATGCGCACTCAGGCTCCCAAGCACACACCTCCCTCGGCTAACCTGACCCACCCTTTAGAGGTCACAGCAGTTCCACAGGGTCCCTGGGCACCTGTCCGTGGACACAGGAGCCCTCCCTGCCACCTAGAGGACCACGCGATTTCCCCTGGGGAACACTGCCCAGAAGCACTCCCAGCCTCGCACAGACACTGTACGCAGGATAGACTTGTGGACCAGGGGCCTGGGCGGGGAATTTTCCAGGGAACTCTCTAAAGGCCAGGTGCACTCTGTCGCCCTGGGAGTGCCCACGCCTTCCCTTAACCCTGCAGGACACTATCATCCAGCAATAAGCAGCCCTCTGCCTCCACGGGGCTCAAACATCTGGGCCCATTGTGCGAGCACCTGGCGTACGTGCAGGCAAACCCGCAGACCCCTCTGGCCCGAACCCACCACTGCGAAGATCCCCCTTTTCTTCCATCCGTAAAGGGGTCCTCCTTGAGAGGTGGAGGAACATGGGAGGCCCCCAGGAGATGGCTTTTCTCCGAGCCGCGGCTGGCTCATTTCGGGCCTATAAGTGGGCCGCGCATGCGCACTCAGGCTCCCCACCACAAGCCTCCCTCGGGTCACGGGACCCACCCTTGATGTGTCTCCTGAACCACCGTTGAGGGGTCACGTGACCCACCTCTGAGGGGTCACGTGACCCACCCCTGAGGGGTCTTGTGACCCACCCCACAGGGGTCACTTGACCCACCCCGTAGGGGTCACGTGACCCACCCCTGAGGGGTCTCGTGACCCACCCCTGAGGGGTCACGTGACCCACCACTGAAGGGTCCCGTGACCCACCCCTGAGGGGTCACGTGACCCACCCCTGAGGGTTCGCATGACCCACCCTTGAGAGGTCTCGTGACCTACCCTTTTGGGGTCACGTGACCCAACCTTTTGGGGTCACATGACCCACCCTTGAGGGGTCTCGTGACCCACCCTTGAGGGGTCCCGTGAACCGCCCTTGGGAGGTCACGTTCCCCACCCTTAAGGGGTCACATGACCCACCTTGAGAGGTCACAGCAGTTTTACAGGGTCCCTGCGCACCTGTTCGGGGAAACAGCGGCCCTCCCTGCCACTCAGAGGACCACACGATTTCCCACAGGCCACTGTGCCTAGCAGTACCTTCAGCCCCGCACAGACAGTGTGCTAAGGACAGACTTGGGTACCGGGAGCATGGGCGGGGGATTTCCCATGGAACTCTCTAAGGGCCCGGTGCCCTGTGTGGCCCGGGGAGTGCCCATGCCGTTCCTTGACCCCGCAGGACACTTGCATCCAGCAATAAGCAGCCCTCTGCCCTCACGGGGCTCAAACACCTGGGCCCCGTGTGCGGGCACCTGGCGTACGTGGAGGCAAAACAGCATACCCGTCTGGCGCGAACCCACCACTGCGAAGATCCCCCTTTTCTTCCATCCGTAAAGGGGTCACGCTTGAGGAGTGGAGGAACATGGGGAGGCCCCCAGGAGATGGCTTTTCTCCCAGCCGCGGCTGGCTCGTTTCGGGCCTATATGTGGTCCGCGCATGCGCACTCAGGCTCCCAAGCACACACCTCCCTCGGCTCACCTGACCCACCCTTTAGAGGTCACAGCAGTTCCACAGGGTCCCTGGGCACCTGTCCGTGGACACAGGAGCCCTCCCTGCCACCTAGAGGACCACGCGATTTCCCCTGGGGAACACTGCCCAGAAGCACTCCCAGCCTCGCACAGACACTGTACGCAGGATAGACTTGTGGACCAGGGGCCTGGGCGGGGAATTTTCCAGGGAACTCTCAAAAGGCCAGGTGCCCTCTGTCGCCCTAGGAGTGCCCATGCCTTCCCTTAACCCTGCAGGACACTATCATCCAGCAATAAGCAGCCATCTGCCTCCACGGGGCTCAAACACCTGGGCCCATTGTGCGAGCACCTGGCGTACGTGCAGGCAAACACGCAGACCCCTCTGGCCCTAACCCACCACTGGGAAGATCCCACTTTTCTTCCATCCGTAAAGGGGTCCTCCTTGAGGAGTGGAGGAACATGGGGAGGCCCCCAGGAGATGGCTTTTCTCCGAGCCGCGGCTGGCTCCTTTCGGGCCTATACGTGGGCCGCGCGTGCGCACTCAGGCTCCCCACCACAAGCCTCCCTCGGGTCACGGGACCCACCCTTGACGTGTCTCCTGAACCACCGTTGAGGGGTCACGGCACCCACCCCTGAGGGGTCAGGTGACCCACCCCGAGGGGTCTCGTGACCCACACCTGAGGGGTCACGTGACCCATTACTGGGGGGTCACGTGACCCACACCTGAGGGGTCTCGTGACCCACCCCACAGGGGTCACGTGACCCACCCCTGAGGGGTCACATGACCCACCCTTGAGGGGTCTCGTGACCTACCCTTTTGGGGTCACGTGACCCACCCTTGAGGGGTCTCGTGACCTACCCTTTTGGGGTCACGTGACCCACCCTTGAGGGGTCTCGTGACCCACCCTTGAGGGGTCACAGCAGTTTTACAGGGTCCCTGCGCACCTGTTCGGGGAAACAGCAGCCCTCCCTGCCACTCAGAGGACCGCACGATTTCCCACAGGCCACACTGCCTAGCAGTACCTTCAGCCCCGCACAGACAGTGTGCTAAGGACAGACTTGGGTACCGGGGGCATGGGCGGGGGATTTCCCATGGAACTCTCTAAGGGCCCGGTGCCCTGTGTGGCCCGGGGAGTGCCCATGCCGTTCCTTGACCCCGCAGGACACTTGCATCCAGCAATAAGCAGCCCTCTGCCTCCACGGGGCTCAAACACCTGGGCCCGGTGTGCGGGCACCTGGCCTACGTGGAGGCAAACCCGCAGACCCCTCTGGCGCGAACCCACCACTGCGAAGATCCCCCTTTTCTTCCATCCGTAAAGGGGTCCTCCTTGAGGAGTGGAGGAACATGGGGAGGCCCCCAGGAGATGGCTTTTCTCCGAGCCGCGGCTGGCTCCTTTCGGGCCTATACGTGGGCCGCGCATGCGCACTCAGGCTCCCAAGCACACACCTCCCTCGGCTCACCTGACCCACCCTTTAGAGGTCACAGCAGTTCCACAGGGTCCCTGGGCACCTGTCCGTGGACACAGGAGCCCTCCCTGCCACCTAAAGGACCACGCGATTTCCGCTGGGGAACACTGGCCAGAAGCACTCCCAGCCTCGCACAGAAACTGTGCGCAGGATAGACTTGTGGACCAGGGGCCTGGGCGGGGAATTTTCCAGGGAGCTCTCTAAAGGCCAGGTGCCCTCTGTCGCCCTGGGAGTGCCCATGGCATCCCTTAACCCTGCAGGATACTATCATCCAGCAATAAGCAGCCCTCTGCCTCCACGGGGCTCAAACACCTGGGCCCGTTGTGCGAGCACCTGGCGTTCCTGCAGGCAAACCCGCAGACCCCTCTGGCCCGAACCCACCACTGGGAAGATCCCACTTTTCTTCCATCCGTAAAGGGGTCCTCCTTGAGGAGTGGAGGAACATGGGGAGGCCCCCAGGAGATGGCTTTTCTCCGAGCCGCGGCTGGCTCCTTTCGGGCCTATACGTGGGCCGCGCGTGCGCACTCAGGCTCCCCACAACAGGCCTCCCTCGGGTCACGGGACCCACCCTTGAGGTGTCTCCTGACCCACCCTTGAGGGGACACGTGACCCATCCCCGAGGGGTCACGTGACCCACACCGGAGGGGTCACGGGACCCACCCCTGGGGGGTCTCGTGACCGACCCTTGAGGGGTCACGTGACCCACCCCTGAGGGGTCACGTGACCCACCCTTGAGGGGTTTTGTGACCCACCCTTTTGGGGTCACGTGACCCACCCTTGAGGGGTCTCGTGACCTACCCTTTTGGGGTCACGTGACCCACCCTTGAGGGGTCTCGTGACCCACCCTTGAGGGGTCACAGCAGTTTTACAGGGTCCCTGCGCACCTGTTCGGGGAAACAGCAGCCCTCCCTGCCACTCAGAGGACCGCACGATTTCCCACAGGCCACACTGCCTAGCAGTACCTTCAGCCCCGCACAGACAGTGTGCTAAGGACAGACTTGGGTACCGGGGGCATGGGCGGGGGATTTCCCATGGAACTCTCTAAAGGCCCGGTGCCCTGTGTGGCCCGGGGAGTGCCCATGCCGTTCCTTGACCCCGCAGGACACTTGCATCCAGCAATAAGCAGCCCTCTGCCTCCACGGGGCTCAAACACCTGGGCCCGGTGTGCGGGCACCTGGCGTACGTGGAGGGAAACCCGCAGACCCCTCTGGCGCGAACCCACCACTGCGAAGATCCCCCTTTTCTTCCATCCGTAAAGGGGTCCTCCTTGAGGAGTGGAGGAACATGGGGAAGCCCCCAGGAGATGGCTTTTCTCCGAGCCGCGGCTGGCTCCTTTCGGGCCTATACGTGGGCCGCGCGTGCGCACTCAGGCTCCCAAGCACACACCTCCCTCGGCTCACCTGACCCACCCTTTAGAGGTCACAGCAGTTCCACAGGGTCCCTGGGCACCTGTCCGTGGACACAGGAGCCCTCCCTGCCACCTAAAGGACCACGCGATTTCCGCTGGGGAACACTGGCCAGAAGCACTCCCAGCCTCGCACAGACACTGTGCGCAGGATAGACTTGTGGACCAGGGGCCTGGGCGGGGAATTTTCCAGGGAACTCTCTAAAGGCCAGGTGCCCTCTGTCGCCCTGGGAGTGCCCATGGCATCCCTTAACCCTGCAGGATACTATCATCCAGCAATAAGCAGCCCTCTGCCTCAACGGGGCTCAAACACCTGGGCCCGTTGTGCGAGCACCTGGCGTTCCTGCAGGCAAACCCGCAGACCCCTCTGGCCCGAACCCACCACTGGGAAGATCCCACTTTTCTTCCATCCGTAAAGGGGTCCTCCTTGAGGAGTGGAGGAACATGGGGAGGCCCCCAGGAGATGGCTTTTCTCCGAGCCGCGGCTGGCTCCTTTCGGGCCTATAAGTGGGCCGCGAGTGCGCACTCAGGCTCCCCACAACAGGCCTCCCTCGGGTCACGGGACCCACCCTTGAGGTGTCTCCTGACCCACCCTTGAGGGGTCACGTGACCCACCCCCGAGGGGTCACGTGACCCACACCGGAGGGGTGACGGGACCCACCCCTGGGGGTCTCGTGACGCACCCCTGAGGGGTCACGTGACCCACCCCTGGGGGGTCTCATGACCGATCCTTGAGGGGTCACGTGACCCACCCCCGAGGGGTCTCGTGACCCACCCTTGAGGGCTCTCGTGACCCACCCCTGAGGGGTCACGTGACCCACCCTTGAGGGGTCTCGTGACCTACCCTTTGGGGTCACGTGACCCACCCTTGAGGGGTCTCGTGACCTACCCTTTTGGGGTCACATGACCCACCCTTGAGGGGTCTCGTGACCCACCCTTGAGGGGTCACAGCAGTTTTACAGGGTCCCTGCGCACCTGTTCGGGGAAACAGCAGCCCTCCCTGCCACTCAGAGGACCGCACGATTTCCCACAGGCCACACTGCCTAGCAGTACCTTCAGCCCCGCACAGACAGTGTGCTAAGGACAGACTTGGGTACCGGGGGCATGGGCGGGGGATTTCCCATGGAACTCTCTAAAGGCCCGGTGCCCTGTGTGGCCCGGGGAGTGCCCATGCCGTTCCTTGACCCCGCAGGACACTTGCATCCAGCAATAAGCAGCCCTCTGCCCTCACGGGGCTCAAACACCTGGGCCCCGTGTGCGGGCACCTGGCGTACGTGGAGGCAAAACAGCAGACCCGTCTGGCGCGAACACACCACTGCGAAGATCCCCCTTTTCTTCCATCCGTAAAGGGGTCACGCTTGAGGAGTGGAGGAACATGGGGAGGCCCCCAGGAGATGGCTTTTCTCCCAGCCGCGGCTGGCTCGTTTCGGGCCTATACGTGGTCCGCGCATGCGCACTCAGGCTCCCAAGCACACACCTCCCTCGGCTCACCTGACCCACCCTTTAGAGGTCACAGCAGTTCCACAGGGTCCCTGGGCACCTGTCCGTGGACACAGGAGCCCTCCCTGCCACCTAGAGGACCACGCGATTTCCCCTGGGGAACACTGCCCAGAAGCACTCCCAGCCTCGCACAGACACTGTACGCAGGATAGACTTGTGGACCAGGGGCCTGGGCGGGGAATTTTCCAGGGAACTCTCTAAAGGCCAGGTGCCCTCTGTCGCCCTAGGAGTGCCCATGCCTTCCCTTAACCCTGCAGGACACTATCATCCAGCAATAAGCAGCCCTCTGCCTCCACGGGGCTCAAACACCTGGGCCCATTGTGCGAGCACCTGGCGTACGTGCAGGCAAAAACGCAGACCCCTCTGGCCCTAACCCACCACTGCGAAGATCCCCCTTTTCTTCCATCCGTAAAGGGGTCCTCCTTGAGGAGTGGAGGAACATGGGGAGGCCCCCAGGAGATGGCTTTTCTCCGAGCCGCGGCTGGCTCCTTTCGGGCCTATACGTGGGCCGCGCGTGCGCACTCAGGCTCCCCACCACAAGCCTCCCTCGGGTCACGGGACCCACCCTTGACGTGTCTCCTGAACCACCGTTGAGGGGTCACGGCACCCACCCCTGAGGGGTCAGGTGACCCACCCCTGAGGGGTCACGTGACCCACCCCTGAGGGGTCTCGTGACCCACCCCTGAGGGGTCACGTGACCCACTACTGGGGGGTCACGTGACCCACACCTGAGGGGTCTCGTGACCCACCGCACAGGGGTCACGTGACCCACCCCTGAGGGGTCACATGACCCACCCTTGAGGGGTCTCGTGACCTACCCTTTTGGGGTCACGTGACCCACCCTTGAGGGGTCTCGTGACCTACCCTTTTGGGGTCACGTGACCCACCCTTCAGGGGTCTCGTTACCCACCCTTGAGGGGTCACAGCAGTTTTACAGGGTCACTGCGCACCTGTTCGGGGAAACAGCAGCCCTCCCTGCCACGCAGAGGACCGCACGATTTCCCACAGGCCACACTGCCTAGCAGTACCTTCAGCCCCGCACAGACAGTGTGCTAAGGACAGACTTGGGTACCGGGGGCATGGGCGGGGGATTTCCCATGGAACTCTCTAAGGGCCCGGTGCCCTGTGTGGCCCGGGGAGTGCCCATGCCGTTCCTTGACCCCGCAGGACACTTGCATCCAGCAATAAGCAGCCCTCTGCCTCCACGGGGCTCAAACACCTGGGCCCGGTGTGCGGGCACCTGGCGTACGTGGAGGCAAACCCGCAGACACCTCTGGCCCGAACCCACCACTGGGAAGATCCCACTTTTCTTCCATCCGTAAAGGGGTCCTCCTTGAGGAGTGGAGGAACATGGGGAGGCCCCCAGGAGATGGCTTTTCTCCGAGCCGCGGCTGGCTCCTTTCGGGCCTATACGTGGGCCGCGCGTGCGCACTCAGGCTCCCCACAACAGGCCTCCCTCGGGTCACGGGACCCACCCTTGAGGTGTCTCCTGACCCACCCTTGAGGGGTCACGTGACCCACCCCCGAGGGGTCACGTGACCCACACCGGAGGGGTCACGGGACCCACCCCTGGGGGGTCTCGTGACCGACCCTTGAGGGGTCACGTGACCCACCCCTGGGGGGTCTCGTGACCGATCCTTGATGGGTCACGTGACCCACCCCCGAGGGGTCTCGTGACCCACCCTTGAGGGCTCTCGTGACCCACCCCTGAGGGGTCACCTGACCCACCCTTTTGGGGGTCTCGTGACCTACCCTTTTGGGGTCACGTGACCCACCCTTGAGGGGTCTCGTGACCTACCCTTTTGGGGTCACGTGACCCACCCTTGAGGGGTCTCGTGACCCACCCTTGAGGGGTCACAGCAGTTTTACAGGGTCCCTGCGCACCTGTTCGGGGAAACAGCAGCCCTCCCTGCCACTCAGAGGACCGCACGATTTCCCACAGGCCACACTGCCTAGCAGTACCTTCAGCCCCGCACAGACAGTGTGCTAAGGACAGACTTGGGTACCGGGGGCATGGGCGGGGGATTTCCCATGGAACTCTCTAAAGGCCCGGTGCCCTGTGTGGCCCGGGGAGTGCCCATGCCGTTCCTTGACCCCGCAGGACACTTGCCTCCAGCAATAAGCAGCCCTCTGCCTCCACGGGGCTCAAACACCTGGGCCCGGTGTGCGGGCACCTGGCGTACGTGGAGGGAAACCCGCAGACCCCTCTGGCGCGAACCCACCACTGCGAAGATCCCCCTTTTCTTCCATCCGTAAAGGGGTCACGCTTGAGGAGTGGAGGAACATGGGGAGGCCCCCAGGAGATGGCTTTTCTCCGAGCCGCGACTGGCTCGTTTCGGGCCTATACGTGGGCCGCGCATGCGCACTCAGGCTCCCAAGCACACACCTCCCTCGGCTCACCTGACCCACCCTTTAGAGGTCACAGCAGTTCCACAGGGTCCCTGGGCACCTGTCCGTGGACACAGGAGCCCTCCCTGCCACCTAGAGGACCACGCGATTTCCCCTGGGGAACACTGCCCAGAAGCACTCCCAGCCTCGCACAGACACTGTACGCAGGATAGACTTGTGGACCAGGGGCCTGGGCGGGGAATTTTCCAGGGAACTCTCTAAAGGCCAGGTGCACTCTGTCGCCCTGGGAGTGCCCACGCCTTCCCTTAACCCTGCAGGACACTATCATCCAGCAATAAGCAGCCCTCTGCCTCCACGGGGCTCAAACACCTGGGCCCATTGTGCGAGCACCTGGCGTACGTGCAGGCAAACCCGCAGACCCCTCTGGCCCGAACCCACCACTGCGAAGATCCCCCTTTTCTTCCATCCGTAAAGGGGTCCTCCTTGAGAGGTGGAGGAACATGGGAGGCCCCCAGGAGATGGCTTTTCTCCGAGCCGCGGCTGGCTCATTTCGGGCCTATAAGTGGGCCGCGCATGCACACTCCGGCTCCCCACCACAAGCCTCCCTCGGGTCACGGGACCCACCCTTGACGTGTCTCCTGAACCACCGTTGAGGGGTCACGTGACCCACCCCTGAGGGGTCACGTGACCCACCCCTGAGGGGTCTTGTGACCCACCCCACAGGGGTCACGTGACCCACCCCGGAGGGGTCACGTGACCCACCCCTGAGGGGTCTCGTGACCCACCCCTGAGGGGTCACGTGACCCACCCCTGAGGGGTCCCGTGACCCACCCCTGAGGGGTCACGTGACCCACCCCTGAGGGTTCGCATGACCCACCCTTGAGAGGTCTCGTGACCTACCCTTTTGGGGTCACGTGACCCACCCTTTTGGGGTCACATGACCCACCCTTGAGGTGTCTCGTGACCCACCCTTGAGGGGTCCCGTGAACCGCCCTTGGGAGGTCACGTTCCCCACCCTTAAGGGGTCACATGACCCACCTTGAGAGGTCACAGCAGTTTTACAGGGTCCCTGCGCACATGTTCGGGGAAACAGCGGCCCTCCCTGCCACTCAGAGGACCGCACGATTTCCCACAGGCCACTGTGCCTAGCAGTACCTTCAGCCCCGCACAGACAGTGTGCTAAGGACAGACTTGGGTACCGGGAGCATGGGCGGGGGATATCCCATGGAACTCTCTAAGGGCCCGGTGCCCTGTGTGGCCCGGGGAGTGCCCATGCTGTTCCTTGACCCCGCAGGACACTTGCATCCAGCAATAAGCAGCCCTCTGCCCTCACGGGGCTCAAACACCTGGGCCCCGTGTGCGGGCACCTGGCGTACGTGGAGGCAAAACAGCAGACCCGTCTGGCGCGAACCCACCACTGCGAAGATCCCCCTTTTCTTCCATCCGTAAAGGGGTCACGCTTGAGGAGTGGAGGAACATGGGGAGGCCCCCAGGAGATGGCTTTTCTCCGAGCCGCGGCTGGCTCCTTTCGGGCCTATACGTGGGCCGCGCGTGCGCACTCAGGCTCCCAAGCACACACCTCCCTCGGCTCACCTGACCCACCCTTTAGAGGTCACAGCAGTTCCACAGGGTCCCTGGGCACCTGTCCGTGGACACAGGAGCCCTCCATGCCACCTAAAGGACCACGCGATTTCCGCTGGGGAACACTGCCCAGAAGCACTCCCAGCCTCGCACAGACACTGTGCGCAGGATAGACTTGTGGACCAGGGGCCTGGGCGGGGAATTTTCCAGGGAACTCTCTTAAGGCCAGGTGCCCTCTGTCGCCCTGGGAGTGCCCATGCCATCCCTTAACCCTGCAGGATACTATCATCCAGCAATAAGCAGCCCTCTGCCTCCACGGGGCTCAAACACCTGGGCCCGTTGTGCGAGCACCTGGCGTTCCTGCAGGCAAACCCGCAGACCCCTCTGGCCCGAACCCACCACTGGGAAGATCCCACTTTTCTTCCATCCGTAAAGGGGTCCTCCTTGAGGAGTGGAGGAACATGGGGAGGCCCCCAGGAGATGGCTTTTCTCCGAGCCGCGGCTGGCTCCTTTCGGGCCTATACGTGGGCCGCGCGTGCGCACTCAGGCTCCCCACAACAGGCCTCCCTCGGGTCACGGGACCCACCCTTGAGGTGTCTCCTGAACCACCGTTGAGGGGTCACGGCACCCACCCCTGAGGGGTCAGGTGACCCACCCCTGAGGGGTCACGTGACCCACCCCTGAGGGGTCTCGTGACCCACCCCTGAGGGGTCACGTGACCCACTACTGGGGGGTCACGTGACCCACACCTGAGGGGTCTCGTGACCCACCCCACAGGGGTCACGTGACCCACCCCTGGGGGGTCACATGACCCACCCTTGAGGGGTCTCGTGACCTACCCTTTTGGGGTCACGTGACCCACCCTTGAGGGGTCTCGTGACCCACCCTTGAGGGGTCACAGCAGTTTTACAGGGTCCCTGCGCACCTGTTCGGGGAAACAGCAGCCCTCCCTGCCACTCAGAGGACCGCACGATTTCCCACAGGCCACACTGCCTAGCAGTACCTTCAGCCCCGCACAGACAGTGTGCTAAGGACAGACTTGGGTACCGGGGGCATGGGCGGGGGATTTCCCATGGAACTCTCTAAGGGCCCGGTGCCCTGTGTGGCCCGGGGAGTGCCCATGCCGTTCCTTGACCCCGCAGGACACTTGCATCCAGCAATAAGCAGCCCTCTGCCTCCACGGGGCTCAAACACCTGGGCCCGGTGTGCGGGCACCTGGCGTACGTGGAGGCAAACTCGCAGACCCCTCTGGCCCGAACCCACCACTGGGAAGATCCCACTTTTCTTCCATCCGTAAAGGGGTCCTCCTTGAGGAGTGGAGGAACATGGGGAGGCCCCCAGGAGATGGCTTTTCTCCGAGCCGCGGCTGGCTCCTTTCGGGCCTATACGTGGGCCGCGCGTGCGCATTCAGGCTCCCAAGCACACACCTCCCTCGGCTCACCTGACACACCCTTTAGAGGTCACAGCAGTTCCACAGGGTCCTGGGCACCTGTCCGTGGACACAGGAGCCCTCCCTGCCACCTAAAGGACCACGCGATTTCCGCTGGGGAACACTGGCCAGAAGCACTCCCAGCCTCGCACAGACACTGTGCGCAGGATAGACTTGTGGACCAGGGGCCTGGGCGGGGAATTTTCCAGGGAACTCTCTAAAGGCCAGGTGCCCTCTGTCGCCCTGGGAGTGCCCATGGCATCCCTTAACCCTGCAGGATACTATCATCCAGCAATAAGCAGCCCTCTGCCTCCACGGGGCTCAAACACCTGGGCCCGTTGTGCGAGCACCTGGCGTTCCTGCAGGCAAACCCGCAGACCCCTCTGGCCCGAACCCACCACTGGGAAGATCCCACTTTTCTTCCATCCGTAAAGGGGTCCTCCTTGAGGAGTGGAGGAACCTGGGGAGGCCCCCAGGAGATGGCTTTTCTCCAAGCCGCGGCTGGCTCCTTTCGGGACTATAAGTGGGCCGCGCGTGCGCACTCAGGCTCCCCACAACAGGCGTCCCTCGGGTCACGGGACCCACCCTTGAGGTGTCTCCTGACCCACCCTTGAGGGGTCACGTGACCCACCCCCGAGGGGTCACGTGACCCACACCGGAGGGGTGACGGGAACCACCCCTGGGGGTCTCGTGACGCACCCCTGAGGGGTCACGTGACCCACCCCTGGGGGGTCTCGTGACCGATCCTTGAGGTGTCACGTGACCCACCCCCGAGGGGTCTCGTGACCCACCCTTGAGGGCTCTCGTGACCTACCCTTTTGGGGTCACGTGACCCACCCTTGAGGGGTCTCGTGACCTACCCTTTTGGGGTCACGTGACCCACCCTTGAGGGGTCTCGTGACCCACCCTTGAGGGGTCACAGCAGTTTTACAGGGTCCCTGCGCACCTGTTCGGGGAAACAGCAGCCCTCCCTGCCACTCAGAGGACCGCACGATTTCCCACAGGCCACACTGCCTAGCAGTACCTTCAGCCCCGCACAGACAGTGTGCTAAGGACAGACTTGGGTACCGGGGGCATGGGCGGGGGATTTCCCATGGAACTCTCTAAAGGCCCGGTGCCCTGTGTGGCCCGGGGAGTGCCCATGCCGTTCCTTGACCCCGCAGGACACTTGCATCCAGCAATAAGCAGCCCTCTGCCTCCACGGGGCTCAAACACCTGGGCCCGGTGTGCGGGCACCTGGCATACGTGGAGGGAAACCCGCAGACCCCTCTGGCGCGAACCCACCACTGCGAAGATCCCCCTTTTCTTCCATCCATAATGGGGTCACGCTTGAGGAGTGGAGGAACATGCGGAGGCCCCCAGGAGATGGCTTTTCTCCGAGCCGCGGCTGGCTCGTTTCGGGCCTATACGTGGTCCGCGCATGCGCACTCAGGCTCCCAAGCACACACCTCCCTCGGCTCACCTGACCCACCCTTTAGAGTTCACAGCAGTTCCACAGGGTCCCTGGGCACCTGTCCGTGGACACAGGAGCCCTCCCTGCCACCTAGAGGACCACGCGATTTCCCCTGGGGAACACTGCCCAGAAGCACTCCCAGCCTCGCACAGACACTGTACGCAGGATAGACTTGTGGACCAGGGGCCTGGGCGGGGAATTTTCCAGGGAACTCTCTAAAGGCCAGGTGCACTCTGTCGCCCTGGGAGTGCCCACGCCTTCCCTTAACCCTGCAGGACACTATCATCCAGCAATAAGCTGCCCTCTGCCTCCACGGGGCTCAAACACCTGGGCCCATTGTGCGAGCACCTGGCGTACGTGCAGGCAAACCCGCAGACCCCTCTGGCCCGAACCCACCACTGCGAAGATCCCCCTTTTCTTCCATCCGTAAAGGGGTCCTCCTTGAGAGGTGGAGGAACATGGGAGGCCCCCAGGAGATGGCTTTTCTCCGAGCCGCGGCTGGCTCATTTCGGGCCTATAAGTGGGCCGCGCATGCGCACTCAGGCTCCCCACCACAAGCCTCCCTCGGGTCACGGGACCCACCCTTGACGTGTCTCCTGAACCACCGTTGAGGGGTCACGTGACCCACCCCTGAGGGGTCACGTGACCCACCCCTGAGGGGTCTTGTGACCCACCCCACAGGGGTCACGTGACCCACCCCGGAGGGGTCACGTGACCCACCCCTGAGGGGTCTCGTGACCCACCACTGAGGGGTCACGTGACCCACCCCTGAGGGGTCCCGTGACCCACCCCTGAGGGGTCACGTGACCCACCCCTGAGGGTTCGCATGACCCACCCTTGAGAGGTCTCGTGACCTACCCTTTTGGGGTCACGTGACCCACCCTTTTGGGGTCACATGACCCACCCTTGAGGGGTCTCGTGACCCACCCTTGAGGGGTCCCGTGAACCGCCCTTGGGAGGTCACGTTCCCCACCCTTAAGGGGTCACATGACCCACCTTGAGAGGTCACAGCAGTTTTACAGGGTCCCTGCGCACCTGTTCGGGGAAACAGCGGCCCTCCCTGCCACTCAGAGGACCGCACGATTTCCCACAGGCCACTGTGCCTAGCAGTACCTTCAGCCCCGCACAGACAGTGTGCTAAGGACAGACTTGGGTACCGGGAGCATGGGCGGGGGATTTCCCATGGAACTCTCTAAGGGCCCGGTGCCCTGTGTGGCCCGGGGAGTGCCCATGCCGTTCCTTGACCCCGCAGGACACTTGCATCCAGCAATAAGCAGCCCTCTGCCCTCACGGGGCTCAAACACCTGGGCCCCGTGTGCGGGCACCTGGCGTACGTGGAGGCAAAACAGCAGACCCGTCTGGCGCGAACCCACCACTGCGAAGATCCCCCTTTTCTTCCATCCGTAAAGGGGTCACGCTTGAGGAGTGGAGGAACATGGGGAGGCCCCCAGGAGATGGCTTTTCTCCGAGCCGCGGCTGGCTCGTTTCGGGCCTATACGTGGGCCGCGCGTGCGCACTCAGGCTCCCAAGCACACACCTCCCTCGGCTCACCTGACCCACCCTTTAGAGGTCACAGCAGTTCCACAGGGTCCCTGGGCACCTGTCCGTGGACACAGGAGCCCTCCCTGCCA
This sequence comes from Desmodus rotundus, assembly GCF_022682495.2. Classification (NCBI taxonomy): domain Eukaryota; kingdom Metazoa; phylum Chordata; class Mammalia; order Chiroptera; family Phyllostomidae; genus Desmodus; species Desmodus rotundus. The sequence continues at coordinate 371,838 of NW_026527533.1, forward strand.
CCTAAAGGACCACGCGATTTCCGCTGGGGAACACTGGCCAGAAGCACTCCCAGCCTCGCACAGACACTGTGCGCAGGATAGACTTGTGGACCAGGGGCCTGGGCGGGGAATTTTCCAGGGAACTCTCTAAAGGCCAGGTGCCCTCTGTCGCCCTGGGAGTGCCCATGCCCTTCCTTGACCCCGCAGGACACTTGCATCCAGCAATAAGCAGCCGTCTACCTCCACGGGGCTCAAACACCTGGGCCCGGTGTGCGGGACCTGGCATACGTGGAGGCAAACCCCCTGAACCCTCTGGCCCGAACCCACCAGTGCGAAGATCCCCCTTTTCTTCCATCCTTAAAGGGGCCCTCCCTGGGGAGTGGAGGAACAAGGGGAGGCCCCCAGGAGATGGCTTTTCTCCGAGCCGCGGCTGGCTTATTTCGGGCCTATAAGTGGGCCTCGCGTGCGCACTCAGGCTCCCCACCACAAGCCTCCCTCGGGTCACGGGACCCACCCTTGACGTGTCTCCTGAACCACCGTTGAGGGGTCACGTCACCCACCCCTGAGGGGTCACGTGACCCACCCCTGAGGGGTCTCGTGACCCACCCCACAGGGGTCACGTGACCCAACCCTGAGGCGTCACGTGAACCAACCCTGAGGGGTCACGTGACCCACCCCTGAGGGATCACGTGACCCACTCCTGGGGGGTCACGTGACCCACCCCCGAGGGGTCTCGTGACCCACCCTTGAGGGCTCTCGTGACCCACCCCTGAGGGGTCACGTGACCCACACTTGAGGGGTCTCGTGACCTACACTTTTGGGGTCATGTGACCCACCCTTGAGGGGTCTCGTGACCTACCCTTTTGGGGTCACGTGACCCACCCTTGAGGGGTCTCGTGACCCACCCTTGAGGGGTCACAGCAGTTTTACAGGGTCCCTGCGCACCTGTTCGGGGAAACAGCAGCCCTCCCTGCCACTCAGAGGACCGCACGATTTCCCACAGGCCACACTGCCTAGCAGTACCTTCAGCCCCGCACAGACAGTGTGCTAAGGACAGACTTGGGTACCGGGGGCATGGGCGGGGGATTTCCCATGGAACTCTCTAAGGGCCCGGTGCCCTGTGTGGCCCGGGGAGTGCCCATGCCGTTCCTTGACCCCGCAGGACACTTGCATCCAGCAATAAGCAGCCCTCTGCCCTCACGGGGCTCAAACACCTGGGCCCCGTGTGCGGGCACCTGGCGTACGTGGAGGCAAAACAGCAGACCCGTCTGGCGCGAACCCACCACTGCGAAGATCCCCCTTTTCTTCCATCCGTAAAGGGGTCACGCTTGAGGAGTGGAGGAACATGGGGAGGCCCCCAGGAGATGGCTTTTCTCCGAGCCGCCGCTGGCTCGTTTCGGGCCTATACGTGGGCCGCGCGTGCGCACTCAGGCTCCCAAGCACACACCTCCCTCGGCTCACCTGACCCACCCTTTAGAGGTCACAGCAGTTCCACAGGGTCCCTGGGCACCTGTCCGTGGACACAGGAGCCCTCCATGCCACCTAAAGGACCACGCGATTTCCGCTGGGGAACACTGCCCAGAAGCACTCCCAGCCTCGCACAGACACTGTGCGCAGGATAGACTTGTGGACCAGGGGCCTGGGCGGGGAATTTTCCAGGGAACTCTCTTAAGGCCAGGTGCCCTCTGTCGCCCTGGGAGTGCCCATGCCATCCCTTAACCCTGCAGGATACTATCATCCAGCAATAAGCAGCCCTCTGCCTCCACGGGGCTCAAACACCTGGGCCCGTTGTGCGAGCACCTGGCGTTCCTGCAGGCAAACCCGCAGACCCCTCTGGCCCGAACCCACCACTGGGAAGATCCCACTTTTCTTCCATCCGTAAAGGGGTCCTCCTTGAGGAGTGGAGGAACATGGGGAGGCCCCCAGGAGATGGCTTTTCTCCGAGCCGCGGCTGGCTCCTTTCGGGCCTATACGTGGGCCGCGCGTGCGCACTCAGGCTCCCCACAACAGGCCTCCCTCGGGTCACGGGACCCACCCTTGAGGTGTCTCCTGAACCACCGTTGAGGGGTCACGGCACCCACCCCTGAGGGGTCAGGTGACCCACCCCTGAGGGGTCACGTGACCCACCCCTGAGGGGTCTCGTGACCCACCCCTGAGGGGTCACGTGACCCACTACTGGGGGGTCACGTGACCCACACCTGAGGGGTCTCGTGACCCACCCCACAGGGGTCACGTGACCCACCCCTGGGGGGTCACATGACCCACCCTTGAGGGGTCTCGTGACCTACCCTTTTGGGGTCACGTGACCCACCCTTGAGGGGTCTCGTGACCCACCCTTGAGGGGTCACAGCAGTTTTACAGGGTCCCTGCGCACCTGTTCGGGGAAACAGCAGCCCTCCCTGCCACTCAGAGGACCGCACGATTTCCCACAGGCCACACTGCCTAGCAGTACCTTCAGCCCCGCACAGACAGTGTGCTAAGGACAGACTTGGGTACCGGGGGCATGGGCGGGGGATTTCCCATGGAACTCTCTAAGGGCCCGGTGCCCTGTGTGGCCCGGGGAGTGCCCATGTCGTTCCTTGACCCCGCAGGACACTTGCATCCAGCAATAAGCAGCCCTCTGCCTCCACGGGGCTCAAACACCTGGGCCCGGTGTGCGGGCACCTGGCGTACGTGGAGGGAAACCCGCAGAACCCTCTGGCGCGAACCCACCACTGCGACGATCCCCCTTTTCTTCCATCCGTAAAGGGGTCCTCCTTGAGGAGTGGAGGAACATGGGGAGGCCCCCAGGAGATGGCTTTTCTCCGAGCCGCGGCTGGCTCATTTCGGGCCTATAAGTATGCCGCGCGTGCGCACTCAGGCTCCCCACCACAAGCCTCCCTCGGGTCACGGGACCCACCCTTGACGTGTCTCCTGAACCACCATTGAGGGGTCACGTCACCCACCCCTGAGGGGTCACGTGACCCACCCCTGAGGGGTCTTGTGACCCACCCCACAGGGGTCACGTGACCCACCCCTGAGGGGTCTCGTGACCCACTCCTGAGGGGTCACGTGACCCACCCCTGCGGGGTCACGTGACCCACCACTGAGGGGTCACGTGACCCACCACTGAGGGGTCTCGTGACCCACCCCTGAGGGGTCACGTGACCCACCCCTGAGGGGTCACGTGACCCACCCCTGAGGGGTCTCGTGACCCACCCCTGAGGGGTCACGTGACCCACCCCTGAGGGGTCTCGTGACCCACCCCACAGGGGTCACGTGACCCACCCCTGAGGGGTCACGTGACCCACCCTTGAGGGGTCTCGTGACCTACCCTTTTGGGGTCACGTGACCCACCCTTGAGGGGTCTCGTGACCCACCCTTGAGGGGTCTCGTGACCCACCCTTGAGGGGTCACAGCAGTTTTACAGGGTCCCTGCGCACCTGTTCGGGGAAACAGCAGCCCTCCCTGCCACTCAGAGGACCGCACGATTTCCCACAGGCCACACTGCCTAGCAGTACCTTCAGCCCCGCACAGACAGTGTGCTAAGGAGAGACTTGGGTACCGGGGGCATGGGCGGGGGATTTCCCATGGAACTCTCTAAGGGCCCGGTGCCCTGTGTGGCCCGGGGAGTGCCCATGCCGTTCCTTGACCCCGCAGGACACTTGCATCCAGCAATAAGCAGCCCTCTGCCTCCACGGGGCTCAAACACCTGGGCCCGGTGTGCGGGCACCTGGCGTACGTGCAGGCAAACACGCAGACCCCTCTGGCCCTAACCAACCACTGCGAAGATCCCCCTTTTCTTCCATCCGTAAAGGGGTCATCCTTGAGGAGTGGAGGAACATGGGGAGGCCCCCAGGAGATGGCTTTTCTCCGAGCCGCGGCTGGCTCATTTCGGGCCTATAAGTGGGCCGCGCGTGCGCACTCAGGCTCCCCACCACAAGCCTCCCTCGGGTCACGGGACCCACCCTTGACGTGTCTCCTGAACCACCGTTGAGGGTTCACGGCACCCACCACTGAGGGGTCAGGTGACCCACCCCTGAGGGGTCAAGTGACCCACCCCTGAGGGGTCTCGTGACCCACCCCTGAGGGGTCACGTGACCCACTACTGGGGGGTCACGTGACCCACACCTGAGGGGTCTCGTGACCCACCCCACAGGGGTCACGTGACCCACCCCTGAGGGGTCACATGACCCACCCTTGAGGGGTCTCGTGACCTACCCTTTTGGGGTCACGTGACCCACCCTTGAGGGGTCTCGTGACCCACCCTTGAGGGGTCACAGCAGTTTTACAGGGTCCCTGCGCACCTGTTCGGGGAAACAGCAGCCCTCCCTGCCACTCAGAGGACCGCACGATTTCCCACAGGCCACACTGCCTAGCAGTACCTTCAGCCCCGCACAGACAGTGTGCTAAGGACAGACTTGGGTACCGGGGGCATGGGCGGGGGATTTCCCATGGAACTCTCTAAGGGCCCGGTGCCCTGTGTGGCCCGGGGAGTGCCCATGCCGTTCCTTGACCCCGCAGGACACTTGCATCCAGCAATAAGCAGCCCTCTGCCTCCACGGGGCTCAAACACCTGGGCCCGGTGTGCGGGCACCTGGCGTACGTGGAGGCAAACCCGCAGACCCCTCTGGCCCGAACCCACCACTGCGAAGATCCCCCTTTTCTTCCATCCGTAAAGGGGTCCTCCTTGAGGAGTGGAGGAACATGGGGAGGCCCCCAGGAGATGGCTTTTCTCCGAGCCGCGGCTGGCTCCTTTCGGGCCTATACGTGGGCCGCGCGTGCGCACTCAGGCTCCCCACAACAGGCCTCCCTCGGGTCACGGGACCCACCCTTGAGGTGTCTCCTGACCCACCCTTGAGGGGTCACGTGACCCACCCCCGAGGGGTCACGTGACCCACACCGGAGGGGTGACGGGACCCACCCCTGGGGGTCTCGTGACGCACCCCTGAGGGGTCACGTGACCCACCCCTGGGGGGTCTCGTGACCGATCCTTGAGGGGTCACGTGACCCACCCCTGAGGGGTCACGTGACCCACCCTTGAGGGGTTTTGTGACCCACCCTTTTGGGGTCTCGTGACCCACCCTTGGGAGGTCACCTGTCCCACCCTGGAGGGGTCAGGTGACCCGCCCTTGAGAGGTCACAGCAGTATCACAGGGTCACTGCGCACCGGTCCATGGAAACAGAAGCCCTCCCTGCCACTCAGAGGACCGCGCGATTTCCCCTAGGCAACACTGCCCAGCAGCACTCTCAGCCCCGCACAGACAGTGTGCAAAGGACAGACTTGGATACCGGGGGCCTGGGCGGGGGATTTTCCATGGAACTCTCGGAGGGCCCGGTGCCCTGTGTCGCCCGGGAGTGCCCATGCCCTTCCTTGACCCCGCAGGACACTTGCATCCAGCAATAAGCAGCCGTCTACCTCCACGGGGCTCAAACACCTGGGCCCGGTGTGCGGGACCTGGCATACGTGGAGGCAAACCCCCTGAACCCTCTGGCCCGAACCCACCACTGCGAAGATCCCCCTTTTCTTCCATCCTTAAAGGGGCCCTCCCTGGGGAGTGGAGGAACAAGGGGAGGCCCCCAGGAGATGGCTTTTCTCCGAGCCGGGGCTGGCTCATTTCGGGCCTATAAGTGGGCCTCGCGTGCGCACTCAGGCTCCCCACCACAAGCCTCCCTCGGGTCACGGGACCCACCCTTGACGTGTCTCCTGAACCACCGTTGAGGGGTCACGTCACCCACCCCTGAGGGGTCACGTGACCCACCCCTGAGGGGTCTCGTGACCCACCCCACAGGGGTCACGTGACCCAACCCTGAGGCGTCACGTGAACCAACCCTGAGGGGTCACGTGACCCACCCCTGAGGGATCACGTGACCCACTCCTGGGGGGTCACGTGACCCACCCCCGAGGGGTCTCGTGACCCACCCTTGAGGGCTCTCGTGACCCACCCCTGAGGGGTCACGTGACCCACCGTTGAGGGGTCTCGTGACCTACACTTTTGGGGTCACGTGACCCACCCTTGAGGGGTCTCGTGACCTACCCTTTTGGGGTCACGTGACCCACCCTTGAGGGGTCTCGTGACCCACCCTTGAGGGGTCACAGCAGTTTTACAGGGTCCCTGCGCACCTGTTCGGGGAAACAGCGGCCCTCCCTGCCACTCAGAGGACCGCACGATTTCCCACAGGCCACACTGCCTAGCAGTACCTTCAGCCCCGCACAGACAGTGTGCTAAGGACAGACTTGTGTACCGGGAGCATGGGCGGGGGATTTCCCATGGAACTCTCTAAGGGCCCGGTGCCCTGTGTGGCCCGGGGAGTGCCCATGCCGTTCCTTGACCCCGCAGGACACTTGCATCCAGCAATAAGCAGCCCTCTGCCTCCACGGGGCTCAAACACCTGGGCCCGGTGTGCGGGCACCTGGCGTACGTGGAGGGAAACCCGCAGACCCCTCTGGCGCGAACCCACCACTGCGAAGATCCCCCTTTTCTTCCATCCGTAAAGGGGTCACGCTTGAGGAGTGGAGGAACATGGGGAGGCCCCCAGGAGATGGCTTTTCTCCGAGCCGCGGCTGGCTCGTTTCGGGCCTATACGTGGGCCGCGCATGCGCACTCAGGCTCCCAAGCACACACCTCCCTCGGCTAACCTGACCCACCCTTTAGAGGTCACAGCAGTTCCACAGGGTCCCTGGGCACCTGTCCGTGGACACAGGAGCCCTCCCTGCCACCTAGAGGACCACGCGATTTCCCCTGGGGAACACTGCCCAGAAGCACTCCCAGCCTCGCACAGACACTGTACGCAGGATAGACTTGTGGACCAGGGGCCTGGGCGGGGAATTTTCCAGGGAACTCTCTAAAGGCCAGGTGCCCTCTGTCGCCCTGGGAGTGCCCACGCCTTCCCTTAACCCTGCAGGACACTATCATCCAGCAATAAGCAGCCCTCTGCCTCCACGGGGCTCAAACACCTGGGCCCATTGTGCGAGCACCTGGCGTACGTGCAGGCAAACCCGCAGACCCCTCTGGCCCGAACCCACCACTGCGAAGATCCCCCTTTTCTTCCATCCGTAAAGGGGTCCTCCTTGAGAGGTGGAGGAACATGGGAGGCCCCCAGGAGATGGCTTTTCTCCGAGCCGCGGCTGGCTCATTTCGGGCGTATAAGTGGGCCGCGCATGCGCACTCAGGCTCCCCACCACAAGCCTCCCTCGGGTCACGGGACCCACCCTTGATGTGTCTCCTGAACCACCGTTGAGGGGTCACGTGACTCACCCCTGAGGGGTCACGTGACCCACCCCTGAGGGGTCTTGTGACCCACCCCTGAGGGGTCTCGTGACCCACCCCTGAGGGGTCACGTGACCCACCCCTGAGGGGTCCCGTGACCCACCCCTGAGGGTTCGCATGACCCACCCTTGAGAGGTCTCGTGACCTACCCTTTTGGGGTCACGTGACCCACCCTTTTGGGGTCACATGACCCACCCTTGAGGGGTCTCGTGACCCACCCTTGAGGGGTCCCGTGAACCGCCCTTGGGAGGTCACGTTCCCCACCCTTAAGGGGTCACATGACCCACCTTGAGAGGTCACAGCAGTTTTACAGGGTCCCTGCGCACCTGTTCGGGGAAACAGCGGCCCTCCCTGCCACTCAGAGGACCGCACGATTTCCCACAGGCCACTGTGCCTAGCAGTACCTTCAGCCCCGCACAGACAGTGTGCTAAGGACAGACTTGGGTACCGGGAGCATGGGCGGGGGATTTCCCATGGAACTCTCTAAGGGCCCGGTGCCCTGTGTGGCCCGGGGAGTGCCCATGCCGTTCCTTGACCCCGCAGGACACTTGCATCCAGCAATAAGCAGCCCTCTGCCCTCACGGGGCTCAAACACCTGGGCCCCGTGTGCGGGCACCTGGCGTACGTGGAGGCAAAACAGCAGACCCGTCTGGAGCGAACCCACCACTGCGAAGATCCCCCTTTTCTTCCATCCGTAAAGGGGTCACGCTTGAGGAGTGGAGGAACATGGGGAGGCCCCCAGGAGATGGCTTTTCTCCGAGCCGCGGCTGGCTCGTTTCGGGCCTATACGTGGGCCGCGCATGCGCACTCAGGCTCCCAAGCACACACTTCCCTCGGCTCACCTGACCCACCCTTTAGAGGTCACAGCAGTTCCACAGGGTCCCTGGGCACCTGTCCGTGGACACAGGAGCCCTCCCTGCCACCTAGAGGACCACGCGATTTCCCCTGGGGAACACTGCCCAGAAGCACTCCCAGCCTCGCACAGACACTGTACGCAGGATAGACTTGTGGACCAGGGGCCTGGGCGGGGAATTTTCCAGGGAACTCTCTAAAGGCCAGGTGCCCTCTGTCGCCCTGGGAGTGCCCATGCCTTCCCTTAACCCTGCAGGACACTATCATCCAGCAATAAGCAGCCCTCTGCCTCCACGGGGCTCAAACACCTGGGCCCATTGTGCGAGCACCTGGCGTACGTGCAGGCAAACACGCAGACCCCTCTGGCCCTAACCAACCACTGCGAAGATCCCCCTTTTCTTCCATCCGTAAAGGGGTCCTCCTTGAGGAGTGGAGGAACATGGGGAGGCCCCCAGGAGATGGCTTTTCTCCGAGCCGCGGCTGGCTCATTTCGGGCCTATAAGTGGGCCGCGCGTGCGCACTCAGGCTCCCCACCACAAGCCTCCCTCGGGTCACGGGACCCACCCTTGACGTGTCTCCTGAACCACCGTTGAGGGTTCACGGCACCCACCCCTGAGGGGTCAGGTGACCCACCCCTGAGGGGTCAAGTGACCCACCCCTGAGGGGTCTCGTGACCCACCCCTGAGGGGTCACGTGACCCACTACTGGGGGGTCACGTGACCCACACCTGAGGGGTCTCGTGACCCACCCCACAGGGGTCACGTGACCCACCCCTGAGGGGTCACATGACCCACCCTTGAGGGGTCTCGTGACCTACCCTTTTGGGGTCACGTGACCCACCCTTGAGGGGTCTCGTGACCCACCCTTGAGGGGTCACAGCAGTTTTACAGGGTCCCTGCGCACCTGTTCGGGGAAACAGCAGCCCTCCCTGCCACTCAGAGGACCGCACGATTTCCCACAGGCCACACTGCCTAGCAGTACCTTCAGCCCCGCACAGACAGTGTGCTAAGGACAGACTTGGGTACCGGGGGCATGGGCGGGGGATTTCCCATGGAACTCTCTAAGGGCCCGGTGCCCTGTGTGGCCCGGGGAGTGCCCATGCCGTTCCTTGACCCCGCAGGACACTTGCATCCAGCAATAAGCAGCCCTCTGCCTCCACGGGGCTCAAACACCTGGGCCCGGTGAGCGGGCACCTGGCGTACGTGGAGGCAAACCCGCAGACCCCTCTGGCCCGAACCCACCACTGCGAAGATCCCCCTTTTCTTCCATCCGTAAAGGGGTCCTCCTTGAGGAGTGGAGGAACATGGGGAGGCCCCCAGGAGATGGCTTTTCTCCGAGCCGCGGCTGGCTCCTTTCGGGCCTATACGTGGGCCGCGCGTGCGCACTCAGGCTCCCCACAACAGGCCTCCCTCGGGTCACGGGACCCACCCTTGAGGTGTCTCCTGACCCACCCTTGAGGGGTCACGTGACCCACCCCCGAGGGGTCACGTGACCCACACCGGAGGGGTGACGGGACCCACCCCTGGGGGTCTCGTGACGCACCCCTGAGGGGTCACGTGACCCACCCCTGGGGGGTCTCGTGACCGATCCTTGAGGGGTCACGTGACCCACCCCTGAGGGGTCACGTGACCCACCCTTGAGGGGTTTTGTGACCCACCCTTTTGGGGTCTCGTGACCCACCCTTGGGAGGTCACCTGTCCCACCCTGGAGGGGTCAGGTGACCCGCCCTTGAGAGGTCACAGCAGTATCACAGGGTCACTGCGCAAGGGTCCATGGAAACAGAAGCCCTCCCTGCCACTCAGAGGACCGCGCGATTTCCCCTAGGCAACACTGCCCAGCAGCACTCTCAGCCCCGCACAGACAGTGTGCAAAGGACAGACTTGGATACCGGGGGCCTGGGCGGGGGATTTTCCATGGAACTCTCGGAGGGCCCGGTGCCCTGTGTCGCCCGGGAGTGCCCATGCCCTTCCTTGACCCCGCAGGACACTTGCATCCAGCAATAAGCAGCCGTCTACCTCCACGGGGCTCAAACACCTGGGCCCGGTGTGCGGGACCTGGCATACGTGGAGGCAAACCCCCTGAACCCTCTGGCCCGAACCCACCACTGCGAAGATCCCCCTTTTCTTCCATCCTTAAAGGGGCCCTCCCTGGGGAGTGGAGGAACAAGGGGAGGCCCCCAGGAGATGGCTTTTCTCCGAGCCGCGGCTGGCTCATTTCGGGCCTATAAGTGGGCCTCGCGTGCGCACTCAGGCTCCCCACCACAAGCCTCCCTCGGGTCACGGGACCCACCCTTGACGTGTCTCCTGAACCACCGTTGAGGGGTCACGTCACCCACCCCTGAGGGGTCACGTGACCCACCCCTGAGGGGTCTCGTGACCCACCCCACAGGGGTCACGTGACCCAACCCTGAGGCGTCACGTGAACCAACCCTGAGGGGTCACGTGACCCACCCCTGAGGGATCACGTGACCCACTCCTGGGGGGTCACGTGACCCACCCCCGAGGGGTCTCGTGACCCACCCTTGAGGGCTCTCGTGACCCACCCCTGAGGGGTCACGTGACCCACCGTTGAGGGGTCTCGTGACCTACACTTTTGGGGTCACGTGACCCACCCTTGAGGGGTCTCGTGACCTACCCTTTTGGGGTCACGTGACCCACCCTTGAGGGGTCTCGTGACCCACCCTTGAGGGGTCACAGCAGTTTTACAGGGTCCCTGCGCACCTGTTCGGGGAAACAGCGGCCCTCCCTGCCACTCAGAGGACCGCACGATTTCCCACAGGCCACACTGCCTAGCAGTACCTTCAGCCCCGCACAGACAGTGTGCTAAGGACAGACTTGGGTACCGGGGGCATGGGCGGGGGATTTCCCATGGAACTCTCTAAGGGCCCGGTGCCCTGTGTGGCCCGGGGAGTGCCCATGCCGTTCCTTGACCCCGCAGGACACTTGCATCCAGCAATAAGCAGCCCTCTGCCTCCACGGGGCTCAAACACCTGGGCCCGGTGTGCGGGCACCTGGCGTACGTGGAGGGAAACCCGCAGACCCCTCTGGCGCGAACCCACCACTGCGAAGATCCCCCTTTTCTTCCATCCGTAAAGGGGTCACGCTTGAGGAGTGGAGGAACATGGGGAGGCCCCCAGGAGATGGCTTTTCTCCGAGCCGCGGCTGGCTCGTTTCGGGCCTATACGTGGGCCGCGCATGCGCACTCAGGCTCCCAAGCACACACCTCCCTCGGCTAACCTGACCCACCCTTTAGAGGTCACAGCAGTTCCACAGGGTCCCTGGGCACCTGTCCGTGGACACAGGAGCCCTCCCTGCCACCTAGAGGACCACGCGATTTCCCCTGGGGAACACTGCCCAGAAGCACTCCCAGCCTCGCACAGACACTGTACGCAGGATAGACTTGTGGACCAGGGGCCTGGGCGGGGAATTTTCCAGGGAACTCTCTAAAGGCCAGGTGCCCTCTGTCGCCCTGGGAGTGCCCACGCCTTCCCTTAACCCTGCAGGACACTATCATCCAGCAATAAGCAGCCCTCTGCCTCCACGGGGCTCAAACACCTGGGCCCATTGTGCGAGCACCTGGCGTACGTGCAGGCAAACCCGCAGACCCCTCTGGCCCGAACCCACCACTGCGAAGATCCCCCTTTTCTTCCATCCGTAAAGGGGTCCTCCTTGAGAGGTGGAGGAACATGGGAGGCCCCCAGGAGATGGCTTTTCTCCGAGCCGCGGCTGGCTCATTTCGGGCGTATAAGTGGGCCGCGCATGCGCACTCAGGCTCCCCACCACAAGCCTCCCTCGGGTCACGGGACCCACCCTTGATGTGTCTCCTGAACCACCGTTGAGGGGTCACGTGACCCACCCCTGAGGGGTCACGTGACCCACCCCTGAGGGGTCTTGTGACCCACCCCACAGGGGTCACGTGACCCACCCCGGAGGGGTCACGTGACCCACCCCTGAGGGGTCTCGTGACCCACCCCTGAGGGGTCACGTGACCCACCCCTGAGGGGTCCCGTGACCCACCCCTGAGGGTTCGCATGACCCACCCTTGAGAGGTCTCGTGACCTACCCTTTTGGGGTCACGTGACCCACCCTTTTGGGGTCACATGACCCACCCTTGAGGGGTCTCGTGACCCACCCTTGAGGGGTCCCGTGAACCGCCCTTGGGAGGTCACGTTCCCCACCCTTAAGGGGTCACATGACCCACCTTGAGAGGTCACAGCAGTTTTACAGGGTCCCTGCGCACCTGTTCGGGGAAACAGCGGCCCTCCCTGCCACTCAGAGGACCGCACGATTTCCCACAGGCCACTGTGCCTAGCAGTACCTTCAGCCCCGCACAGACAGTGTGCAAAGGACAGACTTGGATACCGGGGGCCTGGGCGGGGGATTTTCCATGGAACTCTCGGAGGGCCCGGTGCCCTGTGTCGCCCGGGAGTGCCCATGCCCTTCCTTGACCCCGCAGGACACTTGCATCCAGCAATAAGCAGCCGTCTACCTCCACGGGGCTCAAACACCTGGGCCCGGTGTGCGGGACCTGGCATACGTGGAGGCAAACCCCCTGAACCCTCTGGCCCGAACCCACCACTGCGAAGATCCCCCTTTTCTTCCATCCTTAAAGGGGCCCTCCCTGGGGAGTGGAGGAACAAGGGGAGGCCCCCAGGAGATGGCTTTTCTCCGAGCCGGGGCTGGCTCATTTCGGGCCTATAAGTGGGCCTCGCGTGCGCACTCAGGCTCCCCACCACAAGCCTCCCTCGGGTCACGGGACCCACCCTTGACGTGTCTCCTGAACCACCGTTGAGGGGTCACGTCACCCACCCCTGAGGGGTCACGTGACCCACCCCTGAGGGGTCTCGTGACCCACCCCACAGGGGTCACGTGACCCAACCCTGAGGCGTCACGTGAACCAACCCTGAGGGGTCACGTGACCCACCCCTGAGGGATCACGTGACCCACTCCTGGGGGGTCACGTGACCCACCCCCGAGGGGTCTCGTGACCCACCCTTGAGGGCTCTCGTGACCCACCCCTGAGGGGTCACGTGACCCACCGTTGAGGGGTCTCGTGACCTACACTTTTGGGGTCACGTGACCCACCCTTGAGGGGTCTCGTGACCTACCCTTTTGGGGTCACGTGACCCACCCTTGAGGGGTCTCGTGACCCACCCTTGAGGGGTCACAGCAGTTTTACAGGGTCCCTGCGCACCTGTTCGGGGAAACAGCGGCCCTCCCTGCCACTCAGAGGACCGCACGATTTCCCACAGGCCACACTGCCTAGCAGTACCTTCAGCCCCGCACAGACAGTGTGCTAAGGACAGACTTGGGTACCGGGGGCATGGGCGGGGGATTTCCCATGGAACTCTCTAAGGGCCCGGTGCCCTGTGTGGCCCGGGGAGTGCCCATGCCGTTCCTTGACCCCGCAGGACACTTGCATCCAGCAATAAGCAGCCCTCTGCCTCCACGGGGCTCAAACACCTGGGCCCGGTGTGCGGGCACCTGGCGTACGTGGAGGGAAACCCGCAGACCCCTCTGGCGCGAACCCACCACTGCGAAGATCCCCCTTTTCTTCCATCCGTAAAGGGGTCACGCTTGAGGAGTGGAGGAACATGGGGAGGCCCCCAGGAGATGGCTTTTCTCCGAGCCGCGGCTGGCTCGTTTCGGGCCTATACGTGGGCCGCGCATGCGCACTCAGGCTCCCAAGCACACACCTCCCTCGGCTCACCTGACCCACCCTTTAGAGGTCACAGCAGTTCCACAGGGTCCCTGGGCACCTGTCCGTGGACACAGGAGCCCTCCCTGCCACCTAGAGGACCACGCGATTTCCCCTGGGGAACACTGCCCAGAAGCACTCCCAGCCTCGCACAGACACTGTACGCAGGATAGACTTGTGGACCAGGGGCCTGGGCGGGGAATTTTCCAGGGAACTCTCTAAAGGCCAGGTGCCCTCTGTCGCCCTGGGAGTGCCCATGCCTTCCCTTAACCCTGCAGGACACTATCATCCAGCAATAAGCAGCCCTCTGCCTCCACGGGGCTCAAACACCTGGGCCCATTGTGCGAGCACCTGGCGTACGTGCAGGCAAACACGCAGACCCCTCTGGCGCGAACCCACCACTGCGAAGATCCCCCTTTTCTTCCATCCGTAAAGGGGTCACGCTTGAGGAGTGGAGGAACATGGGGAGGCCCCCAGGAGATGGCTTTTCTCCGAGCCGCGGCTGGCTCATTTCGGGCCTATAAGTGGGCCGCGCGTGCGCACTCAGGCTCCCCACCACAAGCCTCCCTCGGGTCACGGGACCCACCCTTGACGTGTCTCCTGAACCACCGTTGAGGGTTCACGGCACCCACCCCTGAGGGGTCAGGTGACCCACCCCTGAGGGGTCAAGTGACCCACCCCTGAGGGGTCTCGTGACCCACCCCTGAGGGGTCACGTGACCCACTACTGGGGGGTCACGTGACCCACACCTGAGGGGTCTCGTGACCCACCCCACAGGGGTCACGTGACCCACCCCTGAGGGGTCACATGACCCACCCTTGAGGGGTCTCGTGACCTACCCTTTTGGGGTCACGTGACCCACCCTTGAGGGGTCTCGTGACCCACCCTTGAGGGGTCACAGCAGTTTTACAGGGTCCCTGCGCACCTGTTCGGGGAAACAGCAGCCCTCCCTGCCACTCAGAGGACCGCACGATTTCCCACAGGCCACACTGCCTAGCAGTACCTTCAGCCCCGCACAGACAGTGTGCTAAGGACAGACTTGGGTACCGGGGGCATGGGCGGGGGATTTCCCATGGAACTCTCTAAGGGCCCGGTGCCCTGTGTGGCCCGGGGAGTGCCCATGCCGTTCCTTGACCCCGCAGGACACTTGCATCCAGCAATAAGCAGCCCTCTGCCTCCACGGGGCTCAAACACCTGGGCCCGGTGAGCGGGCACCTGGCGTACGTGGAGGCAAACCCGCAGACCCCTCTGGCCCGAACCCACCACTGCGAAGATCCCCCTTTTCTTCCATCCGTAAAGGGGTCCTCCTTGAGGAGTGGAGGAACATGGGGAGGCCCCCAGGAGATGGCTTTTCTCCGAGCCGCGGCTGGCTCCTTTCGGGCCTATACGTGGGCCGCGCGTGCGCACTCAGGCTCCCCACAACAGGCCTCCCTCGGGTCACGGGACCCACCCTTGAGGTGTCTCCTGACCCACCCTTGAGGGGTCACGTGACCCACCCCCGAGGGGTCACGTGACCCATACCGGAGGGGTGACGGGACCCACCCCTGGGGGTCTCGTGACGCACCCCTGAGGGGTCACGTGACCCACCCCTGGGGGGTCTCGTGACCGATCCTTGAGGGGTCACGTGACCCACCCCTGAGGGGTCACGTGACCCACCCTTGAGGGGTTTTGTGACCCACCCTTTTGGGGTCTCGTGACCCACCCTTGGGAGGTCACCTGTCCCACCCTGGAGGGGTCAGGTGACCCGCCCTTGAGAGGTCACAGCAGTATCACAGGGTCACTGCGCAAGGGTCCATGGAAACAGAAGCCCTCCCTGCCACTCAGAGGACCGCGCGATTTCCCCTAGGCAACACTGCCCAGCAGCACTCTCAGCCCCGCACAGACAGTGTGCAAAGGACAGACTTGGATACCGGGGGCCTGGGCGGGGGATTTTCCATGGAACTCTCGGAGGGCCCGGTGCCCTGTGTCGCCCGGGAGTGCCCATGCCCTTCCTTGACCCCGCAGGACACTTGCATCCAGCAATAAGCAGCCGTCTACCTCCACGGGGCTCAAACACCTGGGCCCGGTGTGCGGGACCTGGCATACGTGGAGGCAAACCCCCTGAACCCTCTGGCCCGAACCCACCACTGCGAAGATCCCCCTTTTCTTCCATCCTTAAAGGGGCCCTCCCTGGGGAGTGGAGGAACAAGGGGAGGCCCCCAGGAGATGGCTTTTCTCCGAGCCGGGGCTGGCTCATTTCGGGCCTATAAGTGGGCCTCGCGTGCGCACTCAGGCTCCCCACCACAAGCCTCCCTCGGGTCACGGGACCCACCCTTGACGTGTCTCCTGAACCACCGTTGAGGGGTCACGTCACCCACCCCTGAGGGGTCACGTGACCCACCCCTGAGGGGTCTCGTGACCCACCCCACAGGGGTCACGTGACCCAACCCTGAGGCGTCACGTGAACCAACCCTGAGGGGTCACGTGACCCACCCCTGAGGGATCACGTGACCCACTCCTGGGGGGTCACGTGACCCACCCCCGAGGGGTCTCGTGACCCACCCTTGAGGGCTCTCGTGACCCACCCCTGAGGGGTCACGTGACCCACCGTTGAGGGGTCTCGTGACCTACACTTTTGGGGTCACGTGACCCACCCTTGAGGGGTCTCGTGACCTACCCTTTTGGGGTCACGTGACCCACCCTTGAGGGGTCTCGTGACCCACCCTTGAGGGGTCACAGCAGTTTTACAGGGTCCCTGCGCACCTGTTCGGGGAAACAGCGGCCCTCCCTGCCACTCAGAGGACCGCACGATTTCCCACAGGCCACACTGCCTAGCAGTACCTTCAGCCCCGCACAGACAGTGTGCTAAGGACAGACTTGGGTACCGGGGGCATGGGCGGGGGATTTCCCATGGAACTCTCTAAGGGCCCGGTGCCCTGTGTGGCCCGGGGAGTGCCCATGCCGTTCCTTGACCCCGCAGGACACTTGCATCCAGCAATAAGCAGCCCTCTGCCTCCACGGGGCTCAAACACCTGGGCCCGGTGTGCGGGCACCTGGCGTACGTGGAGGGAAACCCGCAGACCCCTCTGGCGCGAACCCACCACTGCGAAGATCCCCCTTTTCTTCCATCCGTAAAGGGGTCACGCTTGAGGAGTGGAGGAACATGGGGAGGCCCCCAGGAGATGGCTTTTCTCCGAGCCGCGGCTGGCTCGTTTCGGGCCTATACGTGGGCCGCGCATGCGCACTCAGGCTCCCAAGCACACACCTCCCTCGGCTAACCTGACCCACCCTTTAGAGGTCACAGCAGTTCCACAGGGTCCCTGGGCACCTGTCCGTGGACACAGGAGCCCTCCCTGCCACCTAGAGGACCACGCGATTTCCCCTGGGGAACACTGCCCAGAAGCACTCCCAGCCTCGCACAGACACTGTACGCAGGATAGACTTGTGGACCAGGGGCCTGGGCGGGGAATTTTCCAGGGAACTCTCTAAAGGCCAGGTGCCCTCTGTCGCCCTGGGAGTGCCCACGCCTTCCCTTAACCCTGCAGGACACTATCATCCAGCAATAAGCAGCCCTCTGCCTCCACGGGGCTCAAACACCTGGGCCCATTGTGCGAGCACCTGGCGTACGTGCAGGCAAACCCGCAGACCCCTCTGGCCCGAACCCACCACTGCGAAGATCCCCCTTTTCTTCCATCCGTAAAGGGGTCCTCCTTGAGAGGTGGAGGAACATGGGAGGCCCCCAGGAGATGGCTTTTCTCCGAGCCGCGGCTGGCTCATTTCGGGCGTATAAGTGGGCCGCGCATGCGCACTCAGGCTCCCCACCACAAGCCTCCCTCGGGTCACGGGACCCACCCTTGATGTGTCTCCTGAACCACCGTTGAGGGGTCACGTGACCCACCCCTGAGGGGTCACGTGACCCACCCCTGAGGGGTCTTGTGACCCACCCCACAGGGGTCACGTGACCCACCCCGGAGGGGTCACGTGACCCACCCCTGAGGGGTCTCGTGACCCACCCCTGAGGGGTCACGTGACCCACCCCTGAGGGGTCCCGTGACCCACCCCTGAGGGTTCGCATGACCCACCCTTGAGAGGTCTCGTGACCTACCCTTTTGGGGTCACGTGACCCACCCTTTTGGGGTCACATGACCCACCCTTGAGGGGTCTCGTGACCCACCCTTGAGGGGTCCCGTGAACCGCCCTTGGGAGGTCACGTTCCCCACCCTTAAGGGGTCACATGACCCACCTTGAGAGGTCACAGCAGTTTTACAGGGTCCCTGCGCACCTGTTCGGGGAAACAGCGGCCCTCCCTGCCACTCAGAGGACCGCACGATTTCCCACAGGCCACTGTGCCTAGCAGTACCTTCAGCCCCGAACAGACAGTGTGCTAAGGACAGACTTGGGTACCGGGAGCATGGGCGGGGGATTTCCCATGGAACTCTCTAAGGGCCCGGTGCCCTGTGTGGCCCGGGGAGTGCCCATGCCGTTCCTTGACCCCGCAGGACACTTGCATCCAGCAATAAGCAGCCCTCTGCCCTCACGGGGCTCAAACACCTGGGCCCCGTGTGCGGGCACCTGGCGTACGTGGAGGCAAAACAGCAGACCCGTCTGGCGCGAACCCTCCACTGCGAAGATCCCCCTTTTCTTCCATACGTAAAGGGGTCACGCTTGAGGAGTGGAGGAACATGGGGAGGCCCCCAGGAGATGGCTTTTCTCCGAGCCGCGGCTGGCTCGTTTCGGGCCTATACGTGGGCAGCGCATGCGCACTCAGGCTCCCAAGCACACAGCTCCCTCGGCTCACCTGACCCACCCTTTAGAGGTCACAGCAGTTCCACAGGGTCCCTGGGCACCTGTCCGTGGACACAGGAGCCCTCCCTGCCACCTAGAGGACCACGCGATTTCCCCTGGGGAACACTGCCCAGAAGCACTCCCAGCCTCGCACAGACACTGTACGCAGGATAGACTTGTGGACCAGGGGCCTGGGCGGGGAATTTTCCAGGGAACTCTCTAAAGGCCAGGTGCCCTCTGTCGCCCTGGGAGTGCCCATGCCTTCCCTTAACCCTGCAGGACACTATCATCCAGCAATAAGCAGCCCTCTGCCTCCACGGGGCTCAAACACCTGGGCCCATTGTGCGAGCACCTGGCGTACGTGCAGGCAAACACGCAGACCCTTCTGGCCCTAACCAACCACTGCGAAGATCCCCCTTTTCTTCCATCCGTAAAGGGGTCCTCCTTGAGGAGTGGAGGAACATGGGGAGGCCCCCAGGAGATGGCTTTTCTCCGAGCCGCGGCTGGCTCATTTCGGGCCTATAAGTGGGCCGCGCGTGCGCACTCAGGCTCCCCACCACAAGCCTCCCTCGGGTCACGGGACCCACCCTTGACGTGTCTCCTGAACCACCGTTGAGGGTTCACGGCACCCACCCCTGAGGGGTCAGGTGACCCACCCCTGAGGGGTCAAGTGACCCACCCCTGAGGGGTGACGTGACCCACTACTGGGGGGTCACGTGACCCACACCTGAGGGGTCTCGTGACCCACCCCACAGGGGTCACGTGACCCACCCCTGAGGGGTCACATGACCCACCCTTGAGGGGTCTCGTGACCTACCCTTTTGGGGTCACGTGACCCACCCTTGAGGGGTCTCGTGACCCACCCTTGAGGGGTCACAGCAGTTTTACAGGGTCCCTGCGCACCTGTTCGGGGAAACAGCAGCCCTCCCTGCCACTCAGAGGACCGCACGATTTCCCACAGGCCACACTGCCTAGCAGTACCTTCAGCCCCGCACAGACAGTGTGCTAAGGACAGACTTGGGTACCGGGGGCATGGGCGGGGGATTTCCCATGGAACTCTCTAAGGGCCCGGTGCCCTGTGTGGCCCGGGGAGTGCCCATGCCGTTCCTTGACCCCGCAGGACACTTGCATCCAGCAATAAGCAGCCCTCTGCCTCCACGGGGCTCAAACACCTGGGCCCGGTGTGCGGGCACCTGGCGTACGTGGAGGCAAACCCGCAGACCCCTCTGGCCCGAACCCACCACTGCGAAGATCCCCCTTTTCTTCCATCCGTAAAGGGGTCCTCCTTGAGGAGTGGAGGAACATGGGGAGGCCCCCAGGAGATGGCTTTTCTCCGAGCCGCGGCTGGCTCCTTTCGGGCCTATACGTGGGCCGCGCGTGCGCACTCAGGCTCCCCACAACAGGCCTCCCTCGGGTCACGGGACCCACCCTTGAGGTGTCTCCTGACCCACCCTTGAGGGGTCACGTGACCCACCCCCGAGGGGTCACGTGACCCACACCGGAGGGGTGACGGGACCCACCCCTGGGGGTCTCGTGACGCACCCCTGAGGGGTCACGTGACCCACCCCTGGGGGGTCTCGTGACCAATCCTTGAGGGGTCACGTGACCCACCCCTGAGGGGTCACGTGACCCACCCTTGAGGGGTTTTGTGACCCACCCTTTTGGGGTCACGTGACCCACCCTTGGGAGGTCACCTGTCCCACCCTGGAGGGGTCAGGTGACCCGCCCTGGAGGGGTCAGGTGACCCGCCCTTGAGAGGTCACAGCAGTATCACAGGGTCACTGCGCACCGGTCCATGGAAACAGAAGCCCTCCCTGCCACTCAGAGGACCGCGCGATTTCCCCTAGGCAACACTGCCCAGCAGCACTCTCAGCCCCGCACAGACAGTGTGCAAAGGACAGACTTGGATACCGGGGGCCTGGGCGGGGGATTTTCCATGGAACTCTCGGAGGGCCCGGTGCCCTGTGTCGCCCGGGAGTCCCCATGCCCTTCCTTGACCCCGCAGGACACTTGCATCCAGCAATAAGCAGCCGTCTACCTCCACGGGGCTCAAACACCTGGGCCCGGTGTGCGGGACCTGGCATACGTGGAGGCAAACCCCCTGAACCCTCTGGCCCGAACCCACCACTGCGAAGATCCCCCTTTTCTTCCATCCTTAAAGGGGCCCTCCCTGGGGAGTGGAGGAACAAGGGGAGGCCCCCAGGAGATGGCTTTTCTCCGAGCCGGGGCTGGCTCATTTCGGGCCTATAAGTGGGCCTCGCGTGCGCACTCAGGCTCCCCACCACAAGCCTCCCTCGGGTCACGGGACCCACCCTTGACGTGTCTCCTGAACCACCGTTGAGGGGTCACGTCACCAACCCCTGAGGGGTCACGTGACCCACCCCTGAGGGGTCTCGTGACCCACCCCACAGGGGTCACGTGACCCAACCCTGAGGCGTCACGTGAACCAACCCTGAGGGGTCACGTGACCCACCCCTGAGGGATCACGTGACCCACTCCTGGGGGGTCACGTGACCCACCCCCGAGGGGTCTCGTGACCCACCCTTGAGGGCTCTCGTGACCCACCCCTGAGGGGTCACGTGACCCACCGTTGAGGGGTCTCGTGACCTACACTTTTGGGGTCACGTGACCCACCCTTGAGGGGTCTCGTGACCTACCCTTTTGGGGTCACGTGACCCACCCTTGAGGGGTCTCGTGACCCACCCTTGAGGGGTCACAGCAGTTTTACAGGGTCCCTGCGCACCTGTTCGGGGAAACAGCGGCCCTCCCTGCCACTCAGAGGACCGCACGATTTCCCACAGGCCACACTGCCTAGCAGTACCTTCAGCCCCGCACAGACAGTGTGCTAAGGACAGACTTGGGTACCGGGGGCATGGGCGGGGGATTTCCCATGGAACTCTCTAAGGGCCCGGTGCCCTGTGTGGCCCGGGGAGTGCCCATGCCGTTCCTTGACCCCGCAGGACACTTGCATCCAGCAATAAGCAGCCCTCTGCCTCCACGGGGCTCAAACACCTGGGCCCGGTGTGCGGGCACCTGGCGTACGTGGAGGGAAACCCGCAGACCCCTCTGGCGCGAACCCACCACTGCGAAGATCCCCCTTTTCTTCCATCCGTAAAGGGGTCACGCTTGAGGAGTGGAGGAACATGGGGAGGCCCCCAGGAGATGGCTTTTCTCCGAGCCGCGGCTGGCTCGTTTCGGGCCTATACGTGGGCCGCGCATGCGCACTCAGGCTCCCAAGCACACACCTCCCTCGGCTAACCTGACCCACCCTTTAGAGGTCACAGCAGTTCCACAGGGTCCCTGGGCACCTGTCCGTGGACACAGGAGCCCTCCCTGCCACCTAGAGGACCACGCGATTTCCCCTGGGGAACACTGCCCAGAAGCACTCCCAGCCTCGCACAGACACTGTACGCAGGATAGACTTGTGGACCAGGGGCCTGGGCGGGGAATTTTCCAGGGAACTCTCTAAAGGCCAGGTGCCCTCTGTCGCCCTGGGAGTGCCCACGCCTTCCCTTAACCCTGCAGGACACTATCATCCAGCAATAAGCAGCCCTCTGCCTCCACGGGGCTCAAACACCTGGGCCCATTGTGCGAGCACCTGGCGTACGTGCAGGCAAACCCGCAGACCCCTCTGGCCCGAACCCACCACTGCGAAGATCCCCCTTTTCTTCCATCCGTAAAGGGGTCCTCCTTGAGAGGTGGAGGAACATGGGAGGCCCCCAGGAGATGGCTTTTCTCCGAGCCGCGGCTGGCTCATTTCGGGCGTATAAGTGGGCCGCGCATGCGCACTCAGGCTCCCCACCACAAGCCTCCCTCGGGTCACGGGACCCACCCTTGATGTGTCTCCTGAACCACCGTTGAGGGGTCACGTGACCCACCCCTGAGGGGTCACGTGACCCACCCCTGAGGGGTCTTGTGACCCACCCCACAGGGGTCACGTGACCCACCCCGGAGGGGTCACGTGACCCACCCCTGAGGGGTCTCGTGACCCACCCCTGAGGGGTCACGTGACCCACCCCTGAGGGGTCCCGTGACCCACCCCTGAGGGTTCGCATGACCCACCCTTGAGAGGTCTCGTGACCTACCCTTTTGGGGTCACGTGACCCACCCTTTTGGGGTCACATGACCCACCCTTGAGGGGTCTCGTGACCCACCCTTGAGGGGTCCCGTGAACCGCCCTTGGGAGGTCACGTTCCCCACCCTTAAGGGGTCACATGACCCACCTTGAGAGGTCACAGCAGTTTTACAGGGTCCCTGCGCACCTGTTCGGGGAAACAGCGGCCCTCCCTGCCACTCAGAGGACCGCACGATTTCCCACAGGCCACTGTGCCTAGCAGTACCTTCAGCCCCGCACAGACAGTGTGCTAAGGACAGACTTGGGTACCGGGAGCATGGGCGGGGGATTTCCCATGGAACTCTCTAAGGGCCCGGTGCCCTGTGTGGCCCGGGGAGTGCCCATGCCGTTCCTTGACCCCGCAGGACACTTGCATCCAGCAATAAGCAGCCCTCTGCCCTCACGGGGCTCAAACACCTGGGCCCCGTGTGCGGGCACCTGGCGTACGTGGAGGCAAAACAGCAGACCCGTCTGGCGCGAACCCACCACTGCGAAGATCCCCCTTTTCTTCCATCCGTAAAGGGGTCACGCTTGAGGAGTGGAGGAACATGGGGAGGCCCCCAGGAGATGGCTTTTCTCCGAGCCGCGGCTGGCTCGTTTCGGGCCTATACGTGGTCCGCGCATGCGCACTCAGGCTCCCAAGCACACACCTCCCTCCGCTCACCTGACCCACCCTTTAGAGGTCACAGCAGTTCCACAGGGTCCCTGGGCACCTGTCCGTGGACACAGGAGCCCTCCCTGCCACCTAGAGGACCACGCGATTTCCCCTGGGGAACACTGCCCAGAAGCACTCCCAGCCTCGCACAGACACTGTACGCAGGATAGACTTGTGGACCAGGGGCCTGGGCGGGGAATTTTCCAGGGAACTCTCTAAAGGCCAGGTGCCCTCTGTCGCCCTGGGAGTGCCCATGCCTTCCCTTAACCCTGCAGGACACTATCATCCAGCAATAAGCAGCCCTCTGCCTCCACGGGGCTCAAACACCTGGGCCCATTGTGCGAGCACCTGGCGTACGTGCAGGCAAACACGCAGACCCCTCTGGCCCTAACCAACCACTGCGAAGATCCCCCTTTTCTTCCATCCGTAAAGGGGTCCTCCTTGAGGAGTGGAGGAACATGGGGAGGCCCCCAGGAGATGGCTTTTCTCCGAGCCGCGGCTGGCTCATTTCGGGCCTATAAGTGGGCCGCGCGTGCGCACTCAGGCTCCCCACCACAAGCCTCCCTCGGGTCACGGGACCCACCCTTGACGTGTCTCCTGAACCACCGTTGAGGGTTCACGGCACCCACCCCTGAGGGGTCAGGTGACCCACCCCTGAGGGGTCAAGTGACCCACCCCTGAGGGGTCTCGTGACCCACCCCTGAGGGGTCACGTGACCCACTACTGGGGGGTCACGTGACCCACACCTGAGGGGTCTCGTGACCCACCCCACAGGGGTCACGTGACCCACCCCTGAGGGGTCACATGACCCACCCTTGAGGGGTCTCGTGACCTACCCTTTTGGGGTCACGTGACCCACCCTTGAGGGGTCTCGTGACCCACCCTTGAGGGGTCACAGCAGTTTTACAGGGTCCCTGCGCACCTGTTCGGGGAAACAGCAGCCCTCCCTGCCACTCAGAGGACCGCACGATTTCCCACAGGCCACACTGCCTAGCAGTACCTTCAGCCCCGCACAGACAGTGTGCTAAGGACAGACTTGGGTACCGGGGGCATGGGCGGGGGATTTCCCATGGAACTCTCTAAGGGCCCGGTGCCCTGTGTGGCCCGGGGAGTGCCCATGCCGTTCCTTGACCCCGCAGGACACTTGCATCCAGCAATAAGCAGCCCTCTGCCTCCACGGGGCTCAAACACCTGGGCCCGGTGAGCGGGCACCTGGCGTACGTGGAGGCAAACCCGCAGACCCCTCTGGCCCGAACCCACCACTGCGAAGATCCCCCTTTTCTTCCATCCGTAAAGGGGTCCTCCTTGAGGAGTGGAGGAACATGGGGAGGCCCCCAGGAGATGGCTTTTCTCCGAGCCGCGGCTGGCTCCTTTCGGGCCTATACGTGGGCCGCGCGTGCGCACTCAGGCTCCCCACAACAGGCCTCCCTCGGGTCACGGGACCCACCCTTGAGGTGTCTCCTGACCCACCCTTGAGGGGTCACGTGACCCACCCCCGAGGGGTCACGTGACCCACACCGGAGGGGTGACGGGACCCACCCCTGGGGGTCTCGTGACGCACCCCTGAGGGGTCACGTGACCCACCCCTGGGGGGTCTCGTGACCGATCCTTGAGGGGTCACGTGACCCACCCCTGAGGGGTCACGTGACCCACCCTTGAGGGGTTTTGTGACCCACCCTTTTGGGGTCTCGTGACCCACCCTTGGGAGGTCACCTGTCCCACCCTGGAGGGGTCAGGTGACCCGCCCTTGAGAGGTCACAGCAGTATCACAGGGTCACTGCGCAAGGGTCCATGGAAACAGAAGCCCTCCCTGCCACTCAGAGGACCGCGCGATTTCCCCTAGGCAACACTGCCCAGCAGCACTCTCAGCCCCGCACAGACAGTGTGCAAAGGACAGACTTGGATACCGGGGGCCTGGGCGGGGGATTTTCCATGGAACTCTCGGAGGGCCCGGTGCCCTGTGTCGCCCGGGAGTGCCCATGCCCTTCCTTGACCCCGCAGGACACTTGCATCCAGCAATAAGCAGCCGTCTACCTCCACGGGGCTCAAACACCTGGGCCCGGTGTGCGGGACCTGGCATACGTGGAGGCAAACCCCCTGAACCCTCTGGCCCGAACCCACCACTGCGAAGATCCCCCTTTTCTTCCATCCTTAAAGGGGCCCTCCCTGGGGAGTGGAGGAACAAGGGGAGGCCCCCAGGAGATGGCTTTTCTCCGAGCCGGGGCTGGCTCATTTCGGGCCTATAAGTGGGCCTCGCGTGCGCACTCAGGCTCCCCACCACAAGCCTCCCTCGGGTCACGGGACCCACCCTTGACGTGTCTCCTGAACCACCGTTGAGGGGTCACGTCACCCACCCCTGAGGGGTCACGTGACCCACCCCTGAGGGGTCTCGTGACCCACCCCACAGGGGTCACGTGACCCAACCCTGAGGCGTCACGTGAACCAACCCTGAGGGGTCACGTGACCCACCCCTGAGGGATCACGTGACCCACTCCTGGGGGGTCACGTGACCCACCCCCGAGGGGTCTCGTGACCCACCCTTGAGGGCTCTCGTGACCCACCCCTGAGGGGTCACGTGACCCACCGTTGAGGGGTCTCGTGACCTACACTTTTGGGGTCACGTGACCCACCCTTGAGGGGTCTCGTGACCTACCCTTTTGGGGTCACGTGACCCACCCTTGAGGGGTCTCGTGACCCACCCTTGAGGGGTCACAGCAGTTTTACAGGGTCCCTGCGCACCTGTTCGGGGAAACAGCGGCCCTCCCTGCCACTCAGAGGACCGCACGATTTCCCACAGGCCACACTGCCTAGCAGTACCTTCAGCCCCGCACAGACAGTGTGCTAAGGACAGACTTGGGTACCGGGGGCATGGGCGGGGGATTTCCCATGGAACTCTCTAAGGGCCCGGTGCCCTGTGTGGCCCGGGGAGTGCCCATGCCGTTCCTTGACCCCGCAGGACACTTGCATCCAGCAATAAGCAGCCCTCTGCCTCCACGGGGCTCAAACACCTGGGCCCGGTGTGCGGGCACCTGGCGTACGTGGAGGGAAACCCGCAGACCCCTCTGGCGCGAACCCACCACTGCGAAGATCCCCCTTTTCTTCCATCCGTAAAGGGGTCACGCTTGAGGAGTGGAGGAACATGGGGAGGCCCCCAGGAGATGGCTTTTCTCCGAGCCGCGGCTGGCTCGTTTCGGGCCTATACGTGGGCCGCGCATGCGCACTCAGGCTCCCAAGCACACACCTCCCTCGGCTAACCTGACCCACCCTTTAGAGGTCACAGCAGTTCCACAGGGTCCCTGGGCACCTGTCCGTGGACACAGGAGCCCTCCCTGCCACCTAGAGGACCACGCGATTTCCCCTGGGGAACACTGCCCAGAAGCACTCCCAGCCTCGCACAGACACTGTACGCAGGATAGACTTGTGGACCAGGGGCCTGGGCGGGGAATTTTCCAGGGAACTCTCTAAAGGCCAGGTGCCCTCTGTCGCCCTGGGAGTGCCCACGCCTTCCCTTAACCCTGCAGGACACTATCATCCAGCAATAAGCAGCCCTCTGCCTCCACGGGGCTCAAACACCTGGGCCCATTGTGCGAGCACCTGGCGTACGTGCAGGCAAACCCGCAGACCCCTCTGGCCCGAACCCACCACTGCGAAGATCCCCCTTTTCTTCCATCCGTAAAGGGGTCCTCCTTGAGAGGTGGAGGAACATGGGAGGCCCCCAGGAGATGGCTTTTCTCCGAGCCGCGGCTGGCTCATTTCGGGCGTATAAGTGGGCCGCGCATGCGCACTCAGGCTCCCCACCACAAGCCTCCCTCGGGTCACGGGACCCACCCTTGATGTGTCTCCTGAACCACCGTTGAGGGGTCACGTGACCCACCCCTGAGGGGTCACGTGACCCACCCCTGAGGGGTCTTGTGACCCACCCCTGAGGGGTCTCGTGACCCACCCCTGAGGGGTCACGTGACCCACCCCTGAGGGGTCCCGTGACCCACCCCTGAGGGTTCGCATGACCCACCCTTGAGAGGTCTCGTGACCTACCCTTTTGGGGTCACGTGACCCACCCTTTTGGGGTCACATGACCCACCCTTGAGGGGTCTCGTGACCCACCCTTGAGGGGTCCCGTGAACCGCCCTTGGGAGGTCACGTTCCCCACCCTTAAGGGGTCACATGACCCACCTTGAGAGGTCACAGCAGTTTTACAGGGTCCCTGCGCACCTGTTCGGGGAAACAGCGGCCCTCCCTGCCACTCAGAGGACCGCACGATTTCCCACAGGCCACTGTGCCTAGCAGTACCTTCAGCCCCGCACAGACAGTGTGCAAAGGACAGACTTGGATACCGGGGGCCTGGGCGGGGGATTTTCCATGGAACTCTCGGAGGGCCCGGTGCCCTGTGTCGCCCGGGAGTGCCCATGCCCTTCCTTGACCCCGCAGGACACTTGCATCCAGCAATAAGCAGCCGTCTACCTCCACGGGGCTCAAACACCTGGGCCCGGTGTGCGGGACCTGGCATACGTGGAGGCAAACCCCCTGAACCCTCTGGCCCGAACCCACCACTGCGAAGATCCCCCTTTTCTTCCATCCTTAAAGGGGCCCTCCCTGGGGAGTGGAGGAACAAGGGGAGGCCCCCAGGAGATGGCTTTTCTCCGAGCCGGGGCTGGCTCATTTCGGGCCTATAAGTGGGCCTCGCGTGCGCACTCAGGCTCCCCACCACAAGCCTCCCTCGGGTCACGGGACCCACCCTTGACGTGTCTCCTGAACCACCGTTGAGGGGTCACGTCACCCACCCCTGAGGGGTCACGTGACCCACCCCTGAGGGGTCTCGTGACCCACCCCACAGGGGTCACGTGACCCAACCCTGAGGCGTCACGTGAACCAACCCTGAGGGGTCACGTGACCCACCCCTGAGGGATCACGTGACCCACTCCTGGGGGGTCACGTGACCCACCCCCGAGGGGTCTCGTGACCCACCCTTGAGGGCTCTCGTGACCCACCCCTGAGGGGTCACGTGACCCACCGTTGAGGGGTCTCGTGACCTACACTTTTGGGGTCACGTGACCCACCCTTGAGGGGTCTCGTGACCTACCCTTTTGGGGTCACGTGACCCACCCTTGAGGGGTCTCGTGACCCACCCTTGAGGGGTCACAGCAGTTTTACAGGGTCCCTGCGCACCTGTTCGGGGAAACAGCGGCCCTCCCTGCCACTCAGAGGACCGCACGATTTCCCACAGGCCACACTGCCTAGCAGTACCTTCAGCCCCGCACAGACAGTGTGCTAAGGACAGACTTGGGTACCGGGGGCATGGGCGGGGGATTTCCCATGGAACTCTCTAAGGGCCCGGTGCCCTGTGTGGCCCGGGGAGTGCCCATGCCGTTCCTTGACCCCGCAGGACACTTGCATCCAGCAATAAGCAGCCCTCTGCCTCCACGGGGCTCAAACACCTGGGCCCGGTGTGCGGGCACCTGGCGTACGTGGAGGGAAACCCGCAGACCCCTCTGGCGCGAACCCACCACTGCGAAGATCCCCCTTTTCTTCCATCCGTAAAGGGGTCACGCTTGAGGAGTGGAGGAACATGGGGAGGCCCCCAGGAGATGGCTTTTCTCCGAGCCGCGGCTGGCTCGTTTCGGGCCTATACGTGGTCCGCGCATGCGCACTCAGGCTCCCAAGCACACACCTCCCTCGGCTCACCTGACCCACCCTTTAGAGGTCACAGCAGTTCCACAGGGTCCCTGGGCACCTGTCCGTGGACACAGGAGCCCTCCCTGCCACCTAGAGGACCACGCGATTTCCCCTGGGGAACACTGCCCAGAAGCACTCCCAGCCTCGCACAGACACTGTACGCAGGATAGACTTGTGGACCAGGGGCCTGGGCGGGGAATTTTCCAGGGAACTCTCTAAAGGCCAGGTGCCCTCTGTCGCCCTGGGAGTGCCCATGCCTTCCCTTAACCCTGCAGGACACTATCATCCAGCAATAAGCAGCCCTCTGCCTCCACGGGGCTCAAACACCTGGGCCCATTGTGCGAGCACCTGGCGTACGTGCAGGCAAACACGCAGACCCCTCTGGCCCTAACCAACCACTGCGAAGATCCCCCTTTTCTTCCATCCGTAAAGGGGTCCTCCTTGAGGAGTGGAGGAACATGGGGAGGCCCCCAGGAGATGGCTTTTCTCCGAGCCGCGGCTGGCTCATTTCGGGCCTATAAGTGGGCCGCGCGTGCGCACTCAGGCTCCCCACCACAAGCCTCCCTCGGGTCACGGGACCCACCCTTGACGTGTCTCCTGAACCACCGTTGAGGGTTCACGGCACCCACCCCTGAGGGGTCAGGTGACCCACCCCTGAGGGGTCAAGTGACCCACCCCTGAGGGGTCTCGTGACCCACCCCTGAGGGGTCACGTGACCCACTACTGGGGGGTCACGTGACCCACACCTGAGGGGTCTCGTGACCCACCCCACAGGGGTCACGTGACCCACCCCTGAGGGGTCACATGACCCACCCTTGAGGGGTCTCGTGACCTACCCTTTTGGGGTCACGTGACCCACCCTTGAGGGGTCTCGTGACCCACCCTTGAGGGGTCACAGCAGTTTTACAGGGTCCCTGCGCACCTGTTCGGGGAAACAGCAGCCCTCCCTGCCACTCAGAGGACCGCACGATTTCCCACAGGCCACACTGCCTAGCAGTACCTTCAGCCCCGCACAGACAGTGTGCTAAGGACAGACTTGGGTACCGGGGGCATGGGCGGGGGATTTCCCATGGAACTCTCTAAGGGCCCGGTGCCCTGTGTGGCCCGGGGAGTGCCCATGCCGTTCCTTGACCCCGCAGGACACTTGCATCCAGCAATAAGCAGCCCTCTGCCTCCACGGGGCTCAAACACCTGGGCCCGGTGAGCGGGCACCTGTCGTACGTGGAGGCAAACCCGCAGACCCCTCTGGCCCGAACCCACCACTGCGAAGATCCCCCTTTTCTTCCATCCGTAAAGGGGTCCTCCTTGAGGAGTGGAGGAACATGGGGAGGCCCCCAGGAGATGGCTTTTCTCCGAGCCGCGGCTGGCTCCTTTCGGGCCTATACGTGGGCCGCGCGTGCGCACTCAGGCTCCCCACAACAGGCCTCCCTCGGGTCACGGGACCCACCCTTGAGGTGTCTCCTGACCCACCCTTGAGGGGTCACGTGACCCACCCCCGAGGGGTCACGTGACCCACACCGGAGGGGTGACGGGACCCACCCCTGGGGGTCTCGTGACGCACCCCTGAGGGGTCACGTGACCCACCCCTGGGGGGTCTCGTGACCGATCCTTGAGGGGTCACGTGACCCACCCCTGAGGGGTCACGTGACCCACCCTTGAGGGGTTTTGTGACCCACCCTTTTGGGGTCACGTGACCCACCCTTGCGGGGTCTCGTGACCCACCCTTGGGAGGTCACCTGTCCCACCCTGGAGGGGTCAGGTGACCCGCCCTTGAGAGGTCACTGCAGTATCACAGGGTCACTGCGCACCGGTCCATGGAAACAGAAGCCCTCCCTGCCACTCAGAGGACCGCGCGATTTCCCCTAGGCAACACTGCCCAGCAGCACTCTCAGCCCCGCACAGACAGTGTGCAAAGGACAGACTTGGATACCGGGGGCCTGGGCGGGGGATTTTCCATGGAACTCTCGGAGGGCCCGGTGCCCTGTGTCGCCCGGGAGTGCCCATGCCCTTCCTTGACCCCGCAGGACACTTGCATCCAGCAATAAGCAGCCGTCTACCTCCACGGGGCTCAAACACCTGGGCCCGGTGTGCGGGACCTGGCATACGTGGAGGCAAACCCCCTGAACCCTCTGGCCCGAACCCACCACTGCGAAGATCCCCCTTTTCTTCCATCCTTAAAGGGGCCCTCCCTGGGGAGTGGAGGAACAAGGGGAGGCCCCCAGGAGATGGCTTTTCTCCGAGCCGGGGCTGGCTCATTTCGGGCCTATAAGTGGGCCTCGCGTGCGCACTCAGGCTCCCCACCACAAGCCTCCCTCGGGTCACGGGACCCACCCTTGACGTGTCTCCTGAACCACCGTTGAGGGGTCACGTCACCCACCCCTGAGGGGTCACGTGACCCACCCCTGAGGGGTCTCGTGACCCACCCCACAGGGGTCACGTGACCCAACCCTGAGGCGTCACGTGAACCAACACTGAGGGGTCACGTGACCCACCCCTGAGGGATCACGTGACCCACTCCTGGGGGGTCACGTGACCCACCCCCGAGGGGTCTCGTGACCCACCCTTGAGGGCTCTCGTGACCCACCCCTGAGGGGTCACGTGACCCACCCTTGAGGGGTCTCGTGACCTACACTTTTGGGGTCACGTGACCCACCCTTGAGGGGTCTCGTGACCTACCCTTTTGGGGTCACGTGACCCACCCTTGAGGGGTCTCGTGACCCACCCTTGAGGGGTCACAGCAGTTTTACAGGGTCCCTGCGCACCTGTTCGGGGAAACAGCGGCCCTCCCTGCCACTCAGAGGACCGCACGATTTCCCACAGGCCACACTGCCTAGCAGTACCTTCAGCCCCGCACAGACAGTGTGCTAAGGACAGACTTGGGTACCGGGGGCATGGGCGGGGGATTTCCCATGGAACTCTCTAAGGGCCCGGTGCCCTGTGTGGCCCGGGGAGTGCCCATGCCGTTCCTTGACCCCGCAGGACACTTGCATCCAGCAATAAGCAGCCCTCTGCCTCCACGGGGCTCAAACACCTGGGCCCGGAGTGCGGGCACCTGGCGTACGTGGAGGGAAACCCGCAGACCCCTCTGGCGCGAACCCACCACTGCGAAGATCCCCCTTTTCTTCCATCCGTAAAGGGGTCACGCTTGAGGAGTGGAGGAACATGGGGAGGCCCCCAGGAGATGGCTTTTCTCCGAGCCGCGGCTGGCTCCTTTCGGGCCTATACGTGGGCCGCGCGTGCGCACTCAGGCTCCCAAGCACACACCTCCCTCGGCTCACCTGACCCACCCTTTAGAGGTCACAGCAGTTCCACAGGGTCCCTGGGCACCTGTCCGTGGACACAGGAGCCCTCCCTGCCACCTAGAGGACCACGCGATTTCCCCTGGGGAACACTGCCCAGAAGCACTCCCAGCCTCGCACAGACACTGTACGCAGGATAGACTTGTGGACCAGGGGCCTGGGCGGGGAATTTTCCAGGGAACTCTCTAAAGGCCAGGTGCACTCTGTCGCCCTGGGAGTGCCCACGCCTTCCCTTAACCCTGCAGGACACTATCATCCAGCAATAAGCAGCCCTCTGCCTCCACGGGGCTCAAACACCTGGGCCCATTGTGCGAGCACCTGGCGTACGTGCAGGCAAACCCGCAGACCCCTCTGGCCCGAACCCACCACTGCGAAGATCCCCCTTTTCTTCCATCCGTAAAGGGGTCCTCCTTGAGAGGTGGAGGAACATGGGAGGCCCCCAGGAGATGGCTTTTCTCCGAGCCGCGGCTGGCTCATTTCGGGCGTATAAGTGGGCCGCGCATGCGCACTCAGGCTCCCCACCACAAGCCTCCCTCGGATCACGGGACCCACCCTTGACGTGTCTCCTGAACCACCGTTGAGGGGTCACGTGACCCACCCCTGAGGGGTCACGTGACCCACCCCTGAGGGGTCTTGTGACCCACCCCACAGGGGTCACGTGACCCACCCCGGAGGGGTCACGTGACCCACCCCTGAGGGGTCTCGTGACCCACCCCTGAGGGGTCACGTGACCCACCCCTGAGGGGTCCCGTGACCCACCCCTGAGGGGTCACGTGACCCACCCCTGAGGGTTCGCATGACCCACCCTTGAGAGGTCTCGTGACCTACCCTTTTGGGGTCACGTGACCCACCCTTTTGGGGTCACATGACCCACCCTTGAGGGGTCTCGTGACCCACCCTTGAGGGGTCCCGTGAACCGCCCTTGGGAGGTCACGTTCCCCACCCTTAAGGGGTCACATGACCCACCTTGAGAGGTCACAGCAGTTTTACAGGGTCCCTGCGCACCTGTTCGGGGAAACAGCGGCCCTCCCTGCCACTCAGAGGACCGCACAATTTCCCACAGGCCACTGTGTCTAGCAGTACCTTCAGCCCCGCACAGACAGTGTGCTAAGGACAGACTTGGGTACCGGGAGCATGGGCGGGGGATTTCCCATGGAACTCTCTAAGGGCCCGGTGCCCTGTGTGGCCCGGGGAGTGCCCATGCCGTTCCTTGACCCCGCAGGACACTTGCATCCAGCAATAAGCAGCCCTCTGCCCTCACGGGGCTCAAACACCTGGGCCCCGTGTGCGGGCACCTGGCGTACGTGGAGGCAAAACAGCAGACCCGTCTGGCGCGAACCCACCACTGCGAAGATCCCCCTTTTCTTCCATCCGTAAAGGGGTCACGCTTGAGGAGTGGAGGAACATGGGGAGGCCCCCAGGAGATGGCTTTTCTCCGAGCCGCGGCTGGCTCGTTTCGGGCCTATACGTGGTCCGCGCATGCGCACTCAGGCTCCCAAGCACACACCTCCCTCGGCTCACCTGACCCACCCTTTAGAGGTCACAGCAGTTCCACAGGGTCCCTGGGCACCTGTCCGTGGACACAGGAGCCCTCCCTGCCACCTAGACGACCACGCGATTTCCCCTGGGGAACACTGCCCAGAAGCACTCCCAGCCTCGCACAGACACTGTACGCAGGATAGACTTGTGGACCAGGGGCCTGGGCGGGGAATTTTCCAGGGAACTCTCTAAAGGCCAGGTGCCCTCTGTCGCCCTAGGAGTGCCCATGCCTTCCCTTAACCCTGCAGGACACTATCATCCAGCAATAAGCAGCCCTCTGCCTCCACGGGGCTCAAACACCTGGGCCCATTGTGCGAGCACCTGGCGTACGTGCAGGCAAACACGCAGACCCCTCTGGCCCTAACCCACTACTGCGAAGATCCCCCTTTTCTTCCATCCGTAAAGGGGTCCTCCCTGGGGAGTGGAGGAACAAGGGGAGGCCCCCAGGAGATGGCTTTTCTCCGAGCCGCGGCTGGCTCATTTCGGGCCTATAAGTGGGCCGCGCGTGCGCACTCAGGCTCCCCACCACAAGCCTCCCTCGGGTCACGGGACCCAACCTTGACGTGTCTCCTGAACCACCGTTGAGGGGTCACGGCACCCACCCCTGAGGGGTCTGGTGACCCACCCCTGAGGGGTCACGTGACCCACCCCTGAGGGGTCTCGTGACCCACCCCTGAGGGGTCACGTGACCCACTACTGGGGGGTCACGTGACCCACACCTGAGGGGTCTCGTGACCCACCCCACAGGGGTCACGTGACCCACCCCTGAGGGGTCACATGACCCACCCTTGAGGGGTCTCGTGACCTACCCTTTTGGGGTCACGTGACCCACCCTTGAGGGGTCTCGTGACCCACCCTTGAGGGGTCACAGCAGTTTTACAGGGTCCCTGCGCACCTGTTCGGGGAAACTGCAGCCCTCCCTGCCACTCAGAGGACCGCACGATTTCCCACAGGCCACACTGCCTAGCAGTACCTTCAGCCCCGCACAGACAGTGTGCTAAGGACAGACTTGGGTACCGGGGGCATGGGCGGGGGATTTCCCATGGAACTCTCTAAGGGCCCGGTGCCCTGTGTGGCCCGGGGAGTGCCCATGCCGTTCCTTGACCCCGCAGGACACTTGCATCCAGCAATAAGCAGCCCTCTGCCTCCACGGGGCTCAAACACCTGGGCCCGGTGTGCGGGCACCTGGCGTACGTGGAGGCAAACCCGCAGACCCCTCTGGCCCGAACCCACCACTGCGAAGATCCCACTTTTCTTCCATCCGTAAAGGGGTCCTCCTTGAGGAGTGGAGGAACATGGGGAGGCCCCCAGGAGATGGCTTTTCTCCGAGCCGCGGCTGGCTCCTTTCGGGCCTATACGTGGGCCGCGCGTGCGCACTCAGGCTCCCCACAACAGGCCTCCCTCGGGTCACGAGACCCACCCTTGAGGTGTCTCCTGACCCACCCTTGAGGGGTCACGTGACCCACACCGGAGGGGTGACGGGACCCACCCCTGGGGGTGTCGTGACGCACCCCTGAGGGGTCACGTGACCCACCCCTGGGGGGTCTCGTGACCGATCCTTGAGGGGTCACGTGACCCACCCCTGAGGGGTCACGTGACCCACCCTTGAGGGGTTTTGTGACCCACCCTTTTGGGGTCACGTGACCCACCCTTGCGGGGTCTCGTGACCCACCCTTGGGAGGTCACCTCTCCCACCCTGGAGGGGTCAGGTGACCCGCCCTTGAGAGGTCACAGCAGTATCACAGGGTCACTGCGCACCGGTCCATGGAAACAGAAGCCCTCCCTGCCACTCAGAGGACCGCGCGATTTCCCCTAGGCAACACTGCCCAGCAGCACTCTCAGCCCCGCACAGACAGTGTGCAAAGGACAGACTTGGATACCGGGGGCCTGGGCGGGGGATTTTCCATGGAACTCTCGGAGGGCCCGGTGCCCTGTGTCGCCCGGGAGTGCCCATGCCCTTCCTTGACCCCGCAGGACACTTGCATCCAGCAATAAGCAGCCGTCTACCTCCACGGGGCTCAAACACCTGGGCCCGGTGTGCGGGACCTGGCATACGTGGAGGTAAACCCCCTGAACCCTCTGGCCCGAACCCACCACTGCGAAGATCCCCCTTTTCTTCCATCCTTAAAGGGGCCCTCCCTGGGGAGTGGAGGAACAAGGGGAGGCCCCCAGGAGATGGCTTTTCTCCGAGCCGCGGCTGGCTCATTTCGGGCCTATAAGTGGGCCTCGCGTGCGCACTCAGGCTCCCCACCACAAGCCTCCCTCGGGTCACGGGACCCACCCTTGACGTGTCTCCTGAACCACCGTTGAGGGGTCACGTCACCCACCCCTGAGGGGTCACGTGACCCACCCCTGAGGGGTCTCGTGACCCACCCCACAGGGGTCAGGTGACCCAACCCTGAGGCGTCACGTGAACCAACCCTGAGGGGTCACGTGACCCAACCCTGAGGGATCACGTGACCCACTCCTGGGGGGTCACGTGACCCACCCCCGAGGGGTCTCGTGACCCACCCTTGAGGGCTCTCGTGACCCACCCCTGAGGGGTCACGTGACCCACCCTTGAGGGGTCTCGTGACCTACACTTTTGGGGTCACGTGACCCACCCTTGAGGGGTCTCGTGACCTACCCTTTTGGGGTCACGTGACCCACACTTGAGGGGTCTCGTGACCCACCCTTGAGGGGTCACAGCAGTTTTACAGGGTCCCTGCGCACCTGTTCGGGGAAACAGCAGCCCTCCCTGCCACTCAGAGGACCGCACGATTTCCCACAGGCCACACTGCCTAGCAGTACCTTCAGCCCCGCACAGACAGTGTGCTAAGGACAGACTTGGGTACCGGGGGCATGGGCGGGGGATTTCCCATGGAACTCTCTAAGGGCCCGGTGCCCTGTGTGGCCCGGGGAGTGCCCATGCCGTTCCTTGACCCCGCAGGACACTTGCATCCAGCAATAAGCAGCCCTCTGCCTCCACGGGGCTCAAACACCTGGGCCCGGTGTGCGGGCACCTGGCGTACGTGGAGGCAAAACAGCAGACCCGTCTGGCGCGAACCCACCACTGCGAAGATCCCCCTTTTCTTCCATCCGTAAAGGGGTCCTCCTTGAGGAGTGGAGGAACATGGGGAGGCCCCCAGGAGATGGCTTTTCTCCGAGCCGCGGCTGGCTCCTTTCGGGCCTATACGTGGGCCGCGCGTGCGCACTCAGGCTCCCAAGCACACACCTCCCTCGGCTCACCTGACCCACACTTTAGAGGTCACAGCAGTTCCACAGGGTCCCTGGGCACCTGTCCGTGGACACAGGAGCCCTCCCTGCCACCTAGAGGACCACGCGATTTCCCCTGGGGAACACTGCCCAGAAGCACTCCCAGCCTCGCACAGACACTGTACGCAGGATAGACTTGTGGACCAGGGGCCTGGGCGGGGAATTTTCCAGGGAACTCTCTAAAGGCCAGGTGCCCTCTGTCGCCCTAGGAGTGCCCATGCCTTCCCTTAACCCTGCAGGACACTATCATCCAGCAATAAGCAGCCCTCTGCCTCCACGGGGCTCAAACACCTGGGCCCATTGTGCGAGCACCTGGCGTACGTGCAGGCAAACACGCAGACCCCTCTGGCCCTAACCCACCACTGCGAAGATCCCCCTTTTCTTCCATCCGTAAAGGGGTCCTCCTTGAGGAGTGGAGGAACATGGGGAGGCCCCCAGGAGATGGCTTTTCTCCGAGCCGCGGCTGGCTCATTTCGGGCCTATAAGTGGGCCGCGCGTGCGCACTCAGGCTCCCCACCACAAGCCTCCCTCGGGTCACGGGACCCACCCTTGACGTGTCTCCTGAACCACCGTTGAGGGGTCACGGCACCCACCCCTGAGGGGTCAGGTGACCCACCCCTGTGGGGTCACGGCACCCACCCCTGAGGGGTCAGGTGACACACCCCTGAGGGGTCACGTGACCCACCCCTGAGGGGTCTCGTGACCCACCCCACAGGGGTCACATGACCCACCCTTGAGGGGTCTCGTGACCTACCCTTTTGGGGTCACGTGACCCACCCTTGAGGGGTCTCGTGACCTACCCTTTTGGGGTCACGTGACCCACCCTTGAGGGGTCTCGTGACCCACCCTTGAGGGGTCACAGCAGTTTTACAGGGTCCCTGCGCACCTGTTCGGGGAAACAGCAGCCCTCCCTGCCACTCAGAGGACCGCACGATTTCCCACAGGCCACACTGCCTAGCAGTACCTTCAGCCCCGCACAGACAGTGTGCTAAGGACAGACTTGGGTACCGGGGGCATGGGCGGGGGATTTCCCATGGAACTCTCTAAGGGCCCGGTGCCCTGTGTGGCCCGGGGAGTGCCCATGCCGTTCCTTGACCCCGCAGGACACTTGCATCCAGCAATAAGCAGCCCTCTGCCTCCACGGGGCTCAAACACCTGGGCCCGGTGTGCGGGCACTTGGCGTACGTGGAGGGAAACCCGCAGACCCCTCTGGCGCGAACCCACCACTGCGAAGATCCCCCTTTTCTTCCATCCGTAAAGGGGTCCTCCTTGAGGAGTGGAGGAACATGGGGAGGCCCCCAGGAGATGGCTTTTCTCCGAGCCGCGGCTGGCTCCTTTCGGGCCTATACGTGGGCCGCGCGTGCGCACTCAGGCTCCCAAGCACACACCTCCCTCGGCTCACCTGACCCACCCTTTAGAGGTCACAGCAGTTCCACAGGGTCCCTGGGCACCTGTCCGTGGACACAGGAGCCCTCCCTGCCACCTAAAGGACCACGCGATTTCCGCTGGGGAACACTGCCCAGAAGCACTCCCAGCCTCGCACAGACACTGTGCGCAGGATAGACTTGTGGACCAGGGGCCTGGGCGGGGAATTTTCCAGGGAACTCTCTTAAGGCCAGGTGCCCTCTGTCGCCCTGGGAGTGCCCATGCCATCCCTTAACCCTGCAGGATACTATCATCCAGCAATAAGCAGCCCTCTGCCTCCACGGGGCTCAAACACCTGGGCCCGTTGTGCGAGCACCTGGCGTTCCTGCAGGCAAACCCGCAGACCCCTCTGGCCCGAACCCACCACTGGGAAGATCCCACTTTTCTTCCATCCGTAAAGGGGTCCTCCTTGAGGAGTGGAGGAACATGGGGAGGCACCCAGGAGATGGCTTTTCTCCGAGCCGCGGCTGGCTCCTTTCGGGCCTATACGTGGGCCGCGCGTGCGCACTCAGGCTCCCCACAACAGGCCTCCCTCGGGTCACGGGACCCACCCTTGAGGTGTCTCCTGACCCACCCTTGAGGGGTCAAGTGACCCACCCCCGAGGGGTCACGTGACCCACACCGGAGGGGTGACGGGACCCACCCCTGGGGGTCTCGTGACGCACCCCTGAGGGGTCACGTGACCCACCCCTGGGGGGTCTCGTGACCGATCCTTGAGGGGTCACGTGACCCACCCCTGAGGGGTCACGTGACCCACCCTTGAGGGGTTTTGTGATCCACCCTTTTGGGGTCACGTGACCCACCCTTGCGGGGTCTCGTGACCCACCCTTGGGAGGTCACCTGTCCCACCCTGGAGGGGTCAGGTGACCCGCCCTTGAGAGGTCACAGCAGTATCACAGGGTCACTGCGCACCGGTCCATGGAAACAGAAGCCCTCCCTGCCACTCAGAGGACCGCGCGATTTCCCCTAGGCAACACTGCCCAGCAGCACTCTCAGCCCCGCACAGACAGTGTGCAAAGGACAGACTTGGATACCGGGGGCCTGGGCGGGGGATTTTCCATGGAACTCTCGGAGGGCCCGGTGCCCTGTGTCGCCTGGGAGTGCCCATGCCCTTCCTTGACCCCGCAGGACACTTGCATCCAGCAATAAGCAGCCGTCTACCTCCACGGGGCTCAAACACCTGGGCCCGGTGTGCGGGACCTGGCATACGTGGAGGCAAACCCCCTGAACCCTCTGGCCCGAACCCACAACTGCGAAGATCCCCCTTTTCTTCCATCCTTAAAGGGGCCCTCCCTGGGGAGTGGAGGAACAAGGGGAGGCCCCCAGGAGATGGCTTTTCTCCGAGCCGCGGCTGGCTCATTTCGGGCCTATAAGTGGGCCTCGCGTGCGCACTCAGGCTCCCCACCACAAGCCTCCCTCGGGTCACGGGACCCACCCTTGACGTGTCTCCTGAACCCCCGTTGAGGGGTCACGTCACCCACCCCTGAGGGGTCACGTGACCCACCCCTGAGGGGTCTCGTGACCCACCCCACAGGGGTCACGTGACCCAACCCTGAGGCGTCACGTGAACCAACCCTGAGGGGTCACGTGACCCACCCCTGAGGGATCACGTGACCCACTCCTGGGGGGTCACGTGACCCACCCCCGAGGGGTCTCGTGACCCACCCTTGAGGGCTCTCGTGACCCACCCCTGAGGGGTCACGTGACCCACCCTTGAGGGGTCTGGTGACCTACCCTTTTGGGGTCACGTGACCCACCCTTGAGGGGTCTCGTGACCCACCCTTGAGGGGTCACAGCAGTTTTACAGGGTCCCTGCGCACCTGTTCGGGGAAACAGCAGCCCTCCCTGCCACTCAGAGGACCGCACGATTTCCCACAGGCCACACTGCCTAGCAGTACCTTCAGCCCCGCACAGACAGTGTGCTAAGGACAGACTTGGGTACCGGGGGCATGGGCGGGGGATTTCCCATGGAACTCTCTAAGGGCCCGGTGCCCTGTGTGGCCCGGGGAGTGCCCATGCCGTTCCTTGACCCCGCAGGACACTTGCATCCACCAATAAGCAGCCCTCTGCCTCCACGGGGCTCAAACACCTGGGCCCGGTGTGCGGGCACCTGGCGTACGTTGAGGGAAACCCGCAGACCCCTCTGGCGCGAACCCACCACTGCGAAGATCCCCCTTTTCTTCCATCCGTAAAGGGGTCACGCTTGAGGAGTGGAGGAACATGGGGAGGCCCCCAGGAGATGGCTTTTCTCCGAGCCGCGGCTGGCTCGTTTCGGGCCTATACGTGGGCCGCGCATGCGCACTCAGGCTCCCAAGCACACACCTCCCTCGGCTAACCTGACCCACCCTTTAGAGGTCACAGCAGTTCCACAGGGTCCCTGGGCACCTGTCCGTGGACACAGGAGCCCTCCCTGCCACCTAGAGGACCACGCGATTTCCCCTGGGGAACACTGCCCAGAAGCACTCCCAGCCTCGCACAGACACTGTACGCAGGATAGACTTGTGGACCAGGGGCCTGGGCGGGGAATTTTCCAGGGAACTCTCTAAAGGCCAGGTGCACTCTGTCGCCCTGGGAGTGCCCATGCCTTCCCTTAACCCTGCAGGACACTATCATCCAGCAATAAGCAGCCCTCTGCCTCCACGGGGCTCAAACACCTGGGCCCATTGTGCGAGCACCTGGCGTACGTGCAGGCAAACCCGCAGACCCCTCTGGCCCGAACCCACCACTGCGAAGATCCCCCTTTTCTTCCATCCGTAAAGGGGTCCTCCTTGAGAGGTGGAGGAACATGGGAGGCCCCCAGGAGATGGCTTTTCTCCGAGCCGCGGCTGGCTCATTTCGGGCCTATAAGTGGGCCGCGCATGCGCACTCAGGCTCCCCACCACAAGCCTCCCTCGGGTCACGGAACCCACCCTTGATGTGTCTCCTGAACCACCGTTGAGGGGTCACGTGACCCACCCCTGAGGGGTCACGTGACCCACCCCACAGGGGTCACGTGACCCACCCCGTAGGGGTCACGTGACCCACCCCTGAGGGGTCTCGTGACCCACCCCTGAGGGGTCACGTGACCCACCCCTGAAGGGTCCCGTGACCCACCCCTGAGGGGTCACGTGACCCACCCCTGAGGGTTCGCATGACCCACCCTTGAGAGGTCTCGTGACCTACCCTTTTGGGGTCACGTGACCCAACCTTTTGGGGTCACATGACCCACCCTTGAGGGGTCTCGTGACCCACCCTTGAGGGGTCCCGTGAACCGCCCTTGGGAGGTCACGTTCCCCACCCTTAAGGGGTCACATGACCCACCTTGAGAGGTCACAGCAGTTTTACAGGGTCCCTGCGCACCTGTTCGGGGAAACAGCGGCCC
Organism: Desmodus rotundus; assembly: GCF_022682495.2. NCBI lineage: Eukaryota > Metazoa > Chordata > Mammalia > Chiroptera > Phyllostomidae > Desmodus > Desmodus rotundus. The sequence goes on from NW_026527533.1 coordinate 413,701, forward strand.
TCCCTGCCACTCAGAGGACCACACGATTTCCCACAGGCCACTGTGCCTAGCAGTACCTTCAGCCCCGCACAGACAGTGTGCTAAGGACAGACTTGGGTACCGGGAGCATGGGCGGGGGATTTCCCATGGAACTCTCTAAGGGCCCGGTGCCCTGTGTGGCCCGGGGAGTGCCCATGCCGTTCCTTGACCCCGCAGGACACTTGCATCCAGCAATAAGCAGCCCTCTGCCCTCACGGGGCTCAAACACCTGGGCCCCGTGTGCGGGCACCTGGCGTACGTGGAGGCAAAACAGCAGACCCGTCTGGCGCGAACCCACCACTGCGAAGATCCCCCTTTTCTTCCATCCGTAAAGGGGTCACGCTTGAGGAGTGGAGGAACATGGGGAGGCCCCCAGGAGATGGCTTTTCTCCGAGCCGCGGCTGGCTCGTTTCGGGCCAATACGTGGTCCGCGCATGCGCACTCAGGCTCCCAAGCACACACCTCCCTCGGCTCACCTGACCCACCCTTTAGAGGTCACAGCAGTTCCACAGGGTCCCTGGGCACCTGTCCGTGGACACAGGAGCCCTCCCTGCCACCTAGAGGACCACGCGATTTCCCCTGGGGAACACTGCCCAGAAGCACTCCCAGCCTCGCACAGACACTGTACGCAGGATAGACTTGTGGACCAGGGGCCTGGGCGGGGAATTTTCCAGGGAACTCTCTAAAGGCCAGGTGCCCTCTGTCGCCCTAGGAGTGCCCATGCCTTCCCTTAACCCTGCAGGACACTATCATCCAGCAATAAGCAGCCATCTGCCTCCACGGGGCTCAAACACCTGGGCCCATTGTGCGAGCACCTGGCGTACGTGCAGGCAAACACGCAGACCCCTCTGGCCCTAACCCACCACTGCGAAGATCCCCCTTTTCTTCCATCCGTAAAGGGGTCCTCCTTGAGGAGTGGAGGAACATGGGGAGGCCCCCAGGAGATGGCTTTTCTCCGAGCCGCGGCTGGCTCATTTCGGGCCTATAAGTGGGCCGCGCGTGCGCACTCAGGCTCCCCACCACAAGCCTCCCTCGGGTCACGGGACCCACCCTTGACGTGTCTCCTGAACCACCGTTGAGGGGTCACGGCACCCACCCCTGAGGGGTCAGGTGACCCACCCCTGAGGGGTCACGTGACCCACCCCGAGGGGTCTCGTGACCCACACCTGAGGGGTCACGTGACCCACTACTGGGGGGTCACGTGACCCACACCTGACGGGTCTCGTGACCCACCCCACAGGGGTCACGTGACCCACCCCTGAGGGGTCACAGGACCCACCCTTGAGGGGTCTCGTGACCTACCCTTTTGGGGTCACGTGACCCACCCTTGAGGGGTCTCGTGACCTACCCTTTTGGGGTCACGTGACCCACCCTTGAGGGGTCTCGTGACCCACCCTTGAGGGGTCACAGCAGTTTTACAGGGTCCCTGCGCACCTGTTCGGGGAAACAGCAGCCCTCCCTGCCACTCAGAGGACCGCACGATTTCCCACAGGCCACACTGCCTAGCAGTACCTTCAGCCCCGCACAGACAGTGTGCTAAGGACAGACTTGGGTACCGGGGGCATGGGCGGGGGATTTCCCATGGAACTCTCTAAGGGCCCGGTGCCCTGTGTGGCCCGGGGAGTGCCCATGCCGTTCCTTGACCCCGCAGGACACTTGCATCCAGCAATAAGCAGCCCTCTGCCTCCACGGGGCTCAAACACCTGGGCCCGGTGTGCGGGCACCTGGCCTACGTGGAGGCAAACCCGCAGACCCCTCTGGCGCGAACCCACCACTGCGAAGATCCCCCTTTTCTTCCATCCGTAAAGGGGTCACGCTTGAGGAGTGGAGGAACATGGGGAGGCCCCCAGGAGATGGCTTTTCTCCGAGCCGCGGCTGGCTCCTTTCGGGCCTATATGTGGGCCGCGCATGCGCACTCAGGCTCCCAAGCACACACCTCCCTCGGCTCACCTGACCCACCCTTTAGAGGTCACAGCAGTTCCACAGGGTCCCTGGGCACCTGTCCGTGGACACAGGAGCCCTCCCTGCCACCTAAAGGACCACGCGATTTCCGCTGGGGAACACTGGCCAGAAGCACTCCCAGCCTCGCACAGAAACTGTGCGCAGGATAGACTTGTGGACCAGGGGCCTGGGCGGGGAATTTTCCAGGGAGCTCTCAAAAGGCCAGGTGCCCTCTGTCGCCCTGGGAGTGCCCATGGCATCCCTTAACCCTGCAGGATACTATCATCCAGCAATAAGCAGCCCTCTGCCTCCACGGGGCTCAAACACCTGGGCCCGTTGTGCGAGCACCTGGCGTTCCTGCAGGCAAACCCGCAGACCCCTCTGGCCCGAACCCACCACTGGGAAGATCCCACTTTTCTTCCATCCGTAAAGGGGTCCTCCTTGAGGAGTGGAGGAACATGGGGAGGCCCCCAGGAGATGGCTTTTCTCCGAGCCGCGGCTGGCTCCTTTCGGGCCTATACGTGGGCCGCGCGTGCGCACTCAGGCTCCCCACAACAGGCCTCCCTCGGGTCACGGGACCCACCCTTGAGGTGTCTCCTGACCCACCCTTGAGGGGTCACGTGACCCACCCCCGAGGGGTCACGTGACCCACCCCCGAGGGGTCACGTGACCCACACCGGAGGGGTCACGGGACCCACCCCTGGGGGGTCTCGTGACCGACCCTTGAGGGGTCACGTGACCCACCCCTGAGGGGTCACGTGACCCACCCTTGAGGGGTTTTGTGACCCACCCTTTTGGGGTCACGTGACCCACCCTTGAGGGGTCTCGTGACCTACCCTTTTGGGGTCACGTGACCCACCCTTGAGGGGTCTCGTGACCCACCCTTGAGGGGTCACAGCAGTTTTACAGGGTCCCTGCGCACCTGTTCGGGGAAACAGCAGCCCTCCCTGCCACTCAGAGGACCGCACGATTTCCCACAGGCCACACTGCCTAGCAGTACCTTCAGCCCCGCACAGACAGTGTGCTAAGGACAGACTTGGGTACCGGGGGCATGGGCGGGGGATTTCCCATGGAACTCTCTAAAGGCCCGGTGCCCTGTGTGGCCCGGGGAGTGCCCATGCCGTTCCTTGACCCCGCAGGACACTTGCATCCAGCAATAAGCAGCCCTCTGCCTCCACGGGGCTCAAACACCTGGGCCCGGTGTGCGGGCACCTGGCGTACGTGGAGGGAAACCCGCAGACCCCTCTGGCGCGAACCCACCACTGCGAAGATCCCCCTTTTCTTCCATCCGTAAAGGGGTCACGCTTGAGGAGTGGAGGAACATGGGGAGGCCCCCAGGAGATGGCTTTTCTCCGAGCCGCGGCTGGCTCGTTTCGGGCCTATACGTGGGCCGCGCATGCGCACTCAGGCTCCCAAGCACACACCTCCCTCGGCTCACCTGACCCACCCTTTAGAGGTCACAGCAGTTCCACAGGGTCCCTGGGCACCTGTCCGTGGACACAGGAGCCCTCCCTGCCACCTAGAGGACCACGCGATTTCCCCTGGGGAACACTGCCCAGAAGCACTCCCAGCCTCGCACAGACACTGTACGCAGGATAGACTTGTGGACCAGGGGCCTGGGCGGGGAATTTTCCAGGGAACTCTCTAAAGGCCAGGTGCCCTCTGTCGCCCTGGGAGTGCCCATGGCATCCCTTAACCCTGCAGGATACTATCATCCAGCAATAAGCAGCCCTCTGCCTCAACGGGGCTCAAACACCTGGGCCCGTTGTGCGAGCACCTGGCGTTCCTGCAGGCAAACCCGCAGACCCCTCTGGCCCGAACCCACCACTGGGAAGATCCCACTTTTCTTCCATCCGTAAAGGGGTCCTCCTTGAGGAGTGGAGGAACATGGGGAGGCCCCCAGGAGATGGCTTTTCTCCGAGCCGCGGCTGGCTCCTTTCGGGCCTATAAGTGGGCCGCGAGTGCGCACTCAGGCTCCCCACAACAGGCCTCCCTCGGGTCACGGGACCCACCCTTGAGGTGTCTCCTGACCCACCCTTGAGGGGTCACGTGACCCACCCCCGAGGGGTCACGTGACCCACACCGGAGGGGTGACGGGACCCACCCCTGGGGGTCTCGTGACGCACCCCTGAGGGGTCACGTGACCCACCCCTGTTGGGTCTCATGACCGATCCTTGAGGGGTCACGTGACCCACCCCCGAGGGGTCTCGTGACCCACCCTTGAGGGCTCTCGTGACCCACCCCTGAGGGGTCACGTGACCCACCCTTGAGGGGTCTCGTGACCTACCCTTTGGGGTCACGTGACCCACCCTTGAGGGGTCTCGTGACCTACCCTTTTGGGGTCACGTGACCCACCCTTGAGGGGTCTCGTGTCCCACCCTTGAGGGGTCACAGCAGTTTTACAGGGTCCCTGCGCACCTGTTCGGGGAAACAGCAGCCCTCCCTGCCACTCAGAGGACCGCACGATTTCCCACAGGCCACACTGCCTAGCAGTACCTTCAGCCCCGCACAGACAGTGTGCTAAGGACAGACTTGGGTACCGGGGGCATGGGCGGGGGATTTCCCATGGAACTCTCTAAAGGCCCGGTGCCCTGTGTGGCCCGGGGAGTGCCCATGCCGTTCCTTGACCCCGCAGGACACTTGCATCCAGCAATAAGCAGCCCTCTGCCTCCACGGGGCTCAAACACCTGGGCCCGGTGTGCGGGCACCTGGCGTACGTGGAGGGAAACCCGCAGACCCCTCTGGCGCGAACCCACCACTGCGAAGATCCCCCTTTTCTTCCATCCGTAAAGGGGTCACGCTTGAGGAGTGGAGGAACATGGGGAGGCCCCCAGGAGATGGCTTTTCTCCGAGCCGCGGCTGGCTCGTTTCGGGCCTATACGTGAGCCGCGCATGCGCACTCAGGCTCCCAAGCACACACCTCCCTCGGCTCACCTGACCCACCCTTTAGAGGTCACAGCAGTTCCACAGGGTCCCTGGGCACCTGTCCGTGGACACAGGAGCCCTCCGTGCCACCTAGAGGACCACGCGATTTCCCCTGGGGAACACTGCCCAGAAGCACTCCCACCCTCGCACAGACACTGTACGCAGGATAGACTTGTGGACCAGGGGCCTGGGCGGGGAATTTTCCAGGGAACTCTCTAAAGGCCAGGTGCACTCTGTCGCCCTGGGAGTGCCCACGCCTTCCCTTAACCCTGCAGGACACTATCATCCAGCAATAAGCAGCCCTCTGCCTCCACGGGGCTCAAACACCTGGGCCCATTGTGCGAGCACCTGGCGTACGTGCAGGCAAACCCGCAGACCCCTCTGGCCCGAACCCACCACTGCGAAGATCCCCCTTTTCTTCCATCCGTAAAGGGGTCCTCCTTGAGAGGTGGAGGAACATGGGAGGCCCCCAGGAGATGGCTTTTCTCGGAGCCGCGGCTGGCTCATTTCGGGCCTATAAGTGGGCCGCGCATGCGCACTCAGGCTCCCCACCACAAGCCTCCCTCGGGTCACGGGACCCACCCTTGACGTGTCTCCTGAACCACCGTTGAGGGGTCACGTGACCCACCCCTGAGGGGTCACGTGACCCACCCCTGAGGGGTCTTGTGACCCACCCCACAGGGGTCACGTGACCCACCCCGGAGGGGTCACGTGACCCACCCCTGAGGGGTCTCGTGACCCACCCCTGAGGGGTCACGTGACCCACCCCTGAGGGGTCCCTTGACCCACCCCTGAGGGGTCACGTGACCCACCCCTGAGGGTTCGCATGACCCACCCTTGAGAGGTCTCGTGACCTACCCTTTTGGGGTCACGTGACCCACCCTTATGGGGTCACATGACCCACCCTTGAGGGGTCTCGTGACCCACCCTTGAGGGGTCCCGTGAACCGCCCTTGGGAGGTCACGTTCCCCACCCTTAAGGGGTCACATGACCCACCTTGAGAGGTCACAGCAGTTTTACAGGGTCCCTGCGCACCTGTTCGGGGAAACAGCGGCCCTCCCTGCCACTCAGAGGACCGCACGATTTCCCACAGGCCACTGTGCCTAGCAGTACCTTCAGCCCCGCACAGACAGTGTGCTAAGGACAGACTTGGGTACCGGGAGCATGGGCGGGGGATTTCCCATGGAACTCTCTAAGGGCCCGGTGCCCTGTGTGGCCCGGGGAGTGCCCATGCCGTTCCTTGACCCCGCAGGACACTTGCATCCAGCAATAAGCAGCCCTCTGCCCTCACGGGGCTCAAACACCTGGGCCCCGTGTGCGGGCACCTGGCGTACGTGGAGGCAAAACAGCAGACCCGTCTGGCGCGAACACACCACTGCGAAGATCCCCCTTTTCTTCCATCCGTAAAGGGGTCACGCTTGAGGAGTGGAGGAACATGGGGAGGCCCCCAGGAGATGGCTTTTCTCCCAGCCGCGGCTGGCTCGTTTCGGGCCTATACGTGGTCCGCGCATGCGCACTCAGGCTCCCAAGCACACACCTCCCTCGGCTCACCTGACCCACCCTTTAGAGGTCACAGCAGTTCCACAGGGTCCCTGGGCACCTGTCCGTGGACACAGGAGCCCTCCCTGCCACCTAGAGGACCACGCGATTTCCCCTGGGGAACACTGCCCAGAAGCACTCCCAGCCTCGCACAGACACTGTACGCAGGATAGACTTGTGGACCAGGGGCCTGGGCGGGGAATTTTCCAGGGAACTCTCTAAAGGCCAGGTGCCCTCTGTCGCCCTAGGAGTGCCCATGCCTTCCCTTAACCCTGCAGGACACTATCATCCAGCAATAAGCAGCCCTCTGCCTCCACGGGGCTCAAACACCTGGGCCCATTGTGCGAGCACCTGGCGTACGTGCAGGCAAAAACGCAGACCCCTCTGGCCCTAACCCACCACTGCGAAGATCCCCCTTTTCTTCCATCCGTAAAGGGGTCCTCCTTGAGGAGTGGAGGAACATGGGGAGGCCCCCAGGAGATGGCTTTTCTCCGAGCCGCGGCTGGCTCATTTCGGGCCTATAAGTGGGCCGCGCGTGCGCACTCAGGCTCCCCACCACAAGCCTCCCTCGGGTCACGGGACCCACCCTTGACGTGTCTCCTGAACCACCGTTGAGGGGTCACGGCACCCACCCCTGAGGGGTCAGGTGACCCACCCCTGAGGGGTCACGTGACCCACCCCTGAGGGGTCCCGTGACCCACCCCTGAGGGGTCACGTGACCCACTACTGGGGGGTCACGTGACCCACACCTGAGGGGTCTCGTGACCCACCCCACAGGGGTCACGTGACCCACCCCTGAGGGGTCACATGACCCACCCTTGAGGGGTCTCGTGACCTACCCTTTTGGGGTCACGTGACCCACCCTTGAGGGGTCTCGTGACCTACCCTTTTGGGGTTACGTGACCCACCCTTGAGGGGTCTCGTGACCCACACTTGAGGGGTCACAGCAGTTTTACAGGGTCCCTGCGCACCTGTTCGGGGAAACAGCAGCCCTCCCTGCCACTCAGAGGACCGCACGATTTCCCACAGGCCACACTGCCTAGCAGTACCTTCAGCCCCGCACAGACAGTGTGCTAAGGACAGACTTGGGTACCGGGGGCATGGGCGGGGGATTTCCCATGGAACTCTCTAAGGGCCCGGTGCCCTGTGTGGCCCGGGGAGTGCCCATGCCGTTCCTTGACCCCGCAGGACACTTGCATCCAGCAATAAGCAGCCCTCTGCCTCCACGGGGCTCAAACACCTGGGCCCGGTGTGCGGGCACTTGGCGTACGTGGAGGCAAACCCGCAGACCCCTCTGGCGCGAACCCACCACTGCGAAGATCCCCCTTTTCTTCCATCCGTAAAGGGGTCCTCCTTGAGGAGTGGAGGAACATGGGGAGGCCCCCAGGAGATGGCTTTTCTCCGAGCCGCGGCTGGCTCCTTTCGGGCCTATACGTGGGCCGCGCGTGCGCACTCAGGCTCCCAAGCACACACCTCCCTCGGCTCACCTGACCCACCCTTTAGAGGTCACAGCAGTTCCACAGTGTCCCTGGGCACTTGTCCGTGGACACAGGAGCCCTCCATGCCACCTAAAGGACCACGCGATTTCCGCTGGGGAACACTGCCCAGAAGCACTCCCAGCCTCGCACAGACACTGTGCGCAGGATAGACTTGTGGACCAGGGGCCTGGGCGGGGAATTTTCCAGGGAACTCTCTTAAGGCCAGGTGCCCTCTGTCGCCCTGGGAGTGCCCATGCCATCCCTTAACCCTGCAGGATACTATCATCCAGCAATAAGCAGCCCTCTGCCTCCACGGGGCTCAAACACCTGGGCCCGTTGTGCGAGCACCTGGCGTTCCTGCAGGCAAACCCGCAGACCCCTCTGGCCCGAACCCACCACTGGGAAGATCCCACTTTTCTTCCATCTGTAAAGGGGTCCTCCTTGAGGAGTGGAGGAACATGGGGAGGCCCCCAGGAGATGGCTTTTCTCCGAGCCGCGGCTGGCTCCTTTCGGGCCTATACGTGGGCCGCGCGTGCGCACTCAGGCTCCCCACAACAGGCCTCCCTCGGGTCACGGGACCCACCCTTGAGGTGTCTCCTGACCCACCCTTGAGGGGTCACGTGACCCACCCCCGAGGGGTCACGTGACCCACACCGGAGGGGTGACGGGACCCACCCCTGGGGGTCTCGTGACGCACCCCTGAGGGGTCACGTGACCCACCCCTGGGGGGTCTCGTGACCGATCCTTGATGGGTCACGTGACCCACCCCCGAGGGGTCTCGTGACCCACCCTTGAGGGCTCTCGTGACCCACCCCTGAGGGGTCACGTGACCCACCCTTGAGGGGTCTCGTGACCTACCCTTTTGGGGTCACGTGACCCACCCTTGAGGGGTCTCGTGACCTACCCTTTTGGGGTCACGTGACCCACCCTTGAGGGGTCTCGTGACCCACCCTTGAGGGGTCACAGCAGTTTTACAGGGTCCCTGCGCACCTGTTCGGGGAAACAGCAGCCCTCCCTGCCACTCAGAGGACCGCACGATTTCCCACAGGCCACACTGCCTAGCAGTACCTTCAGCCCCGCACAGACAGTGTGCTAAGGACAGACTTGGGTACCGGGGGCATGGGCGGGGGATTTCCCATGGAACTCTCTAAAGGCCCGGTGCCCTGTGTGGCCCGGGGAGTGCCCATGCCGTTCCTTGACCCCGCAGGACACTTGCATCCAGCAATAAGCAGCCCTCTGCCTCCACGGGGCTCAAACACCTGGGCCCGGTGTGCGGGCACCTGGCGTACGTGGAGGGAAACCCGCAGACCCCTCTGGCGCGAACCCACCACTGCGAAGATCCCCCTTTTCTTCCATCCGTAATGGGGTCACGCTTGAGGAGTGGAGGAACATGCGGAGGCCCCCAGGAGATGGCTTTTCTCCGAGCCGCGGCTGGCTCGTTTCGGGCCTATACGTGGGCCCCGCATGCGCACTCAGGCTCCCAAGCACACACCTCCCTCGGCTCACCTGACCCACCCTTTAGAGGTCACAGCAGTTCCACAGGGTCCCTGGGCACCTGTCCGTGGACACAGGAGCCCTCCCTGCCACCTAGAGGACCACGCGATTTCCCCTGGGGAACACTGCCAAGAAGCACTCCCAGCCTCGCACAGACACTGTACGCAGGATAGACTTGTGGACCAGGGGCCTGGGCGGGGAATTTTCCAGGGAACTCTCTAAAGGCCAGGTGCACTCTGTCGCCCTGGGAGTGCCCACGCCTTCCCTTAACCCTGCAGGACACTATCATCCAGCAATAAGCAGCCCTCTGCCTCCACGGGGCTCAAACACCTGGGCCCATTGTGCGAGCACCTGGCGTACGTGCAGGCAAACCCGCAGACCCCTCTGGCCCGAACCCACCACTGCGAAGATCCCCCTTTTCTTCCATCCGTAAAGGGGTCCTCCTTGAGAGGTGGAGGAACATGGGAGGCCCCCAGGAGATGGCTTTTCTCCGAGCCGCGGCTGGCTCATTTGGGCCTATAAGTGGGCCGCGCATGCGCACTCAGGCTCCCCACCACAAGCCTCCCTCGGGTCACGGGACCCACCCTTGACGTGTCTCCTGAACCACCGTTGAGGGGTCACGTCACCCACCCCTGAGGGGTCACGTGACCCACCCCTGAGGGGTCTCGTGACCCACCCCACAGGGGTCACGTGACCCACCCCGGAGGGGTCACGTGACCCACCCCTGAGGGGTCTCGTGACCCACCCCTGAGGGGTCACGTGACCCACCCCTGAGGGGTCCCGTGACCCACCCCTGAGGGGTCACGTGACCCACCCCTGAGGGTTCGCATGACCCACCCTTGAGAGGTCTCGTGACCTACCCTTTTGGGGTCACGTGACCCACCCTTTTGGGGTCACATGACCCACCCTTGAGGGGTCTCGTGACCCACCCTTGAGGGGTCCCGTGAACCGCCCTTGGGAGGTCACGTTCCCCACCCTTAAGGGGTCACATGACCCACCTTGAGAGGTCACAGCAGTTTTACAGGGTCCCTGCGCACCTGTTCGGGGAAACAGCGGCCCTCCCTGCCACTCAGAGGACCGCACGATTTCCCACAGGCCACTGTGCCTAGCAGTACCTTCAGCCCCGCACAGACAGTGTGCTAAGGACACACTTGGGTACCGGGGGCATGGGCGGGGGATTTCCCATGGAACTCTCTAAGGGCCCGGTGCCCTGTGTGGCCCGGGGAGTGCCCATGCCGTTCCTTGACCCCGCAGGACACTTGCATCCAGCAATAAGCAGCCCTCTGCCCTCACGGGGCTCAAACACCTGGGCCCCGTGTGCGGGCACCTGGCGTACGTGGAGGCAAAACAGCAGACCCGTCTGGCGCGAACCCACCACTGCGAAGATCCCCCTTTTCTTCCATCCGTAAAGGGGTCACGCTTGAGGAGTGGAGGAACATGGGGAGGCCCCCAGGAGATGGCTTTTCTCCGAGCCGCGGCTGGCTCGTTTCGGGCCTATACGTGGTCCGCGCATGCGCACTCAGGCTCCCAAGCACACACCTCCCTCGGCTCACCTGACCCACCCTTTAGAGGTCACAGCAGTTCCACAGGGTCCCTGGGCACCTGTCCGTGGACACAGGAGCCCTCCCTGCCACCTAGAGGACCACGCGATTTCCCCTGGGGAACACTGCCCAGAAGCACTCCCAGCCTCGCACAGACACTGTACGCAGGATAGACTTGTGGACCAGGGGCCTGGGCGGGGAATTTTCCAGGGAACTCTCTAAAGGCCAGGTGCCCTCTGTCGCCCTAGGAGTGCCCATGCCTTCCCTTAACCCTGCAGGACACTATCATCCAGCAATAAGCAGCCCTCTGCCTCCACGGGGCTCAAACACCTGGGCCCATTGTGCGAGCACCTGGCGTACGTGCAGGCAAACACGCAGACCCCTCTGGCCCTAACCCACCACTGCGAAGATCCCCCTTTTCTTCCATCCGTAAAGGGGTCCTCCTTGAGGAGTGGAGGAACATGGGGAGGCCCCCAGGAGATGGCTTTTCTCCGAGCCGCGGCTGGCTCATTTCGGGCCTATAAGTGGGCCGCGCGTGCGCACTCAGGCTCCCCACCACAAGCCTCCCTCGGGTCACGGGACCCACCCTTGACGTGTCTCCTGAACCACCGTTGAGGGGTCACGGCACCCACCCCTGATGGGTCAGGTGACCCACCCATGAGGGGTCACGTGACCCACTACTGGGGGGTCACGTGACCCACACCTGAGGGGTCTCGTGACCCACCCCACAGGGGTCACATGACCCACCCTTGAGGGGTCTCGTGACCTACCCTTTTGGGGTCACGTGACCCACCCTTGAGGGGTCTCGTGACCTACCCTTTTGGGGTCACGTGACCCACCCTTGAGGGGTCTCGTGACCCACCCTTGAGGGGTCACAGCAGTTTTACAGGGTCCCTGCGCACCTGTTCGGGGAAACAGCAGCCCTCCCTGCCACTCAGAGGACCGCACGATTTCCCACAGGCCACACTGCCTAGCAGTACCTTCAGCCCCGCACAGACAGTGTGCTAAGGACAGACTTGGGTACCGGGGGCATGGGCGGGGGATTTCCCATGGAACTCTCTAAGGGCCCGGTGCCCTGTGTGGCCCGGGGAGTGCCCATGCCGTTCCTTGACCCCGCAGGACACTTGCATCCAGCAATAAGCAGCCCTCTGCCTCCACGGGGCTCAAACACCTGGGCCCGGTGTGCGGGCTCTTGGCGTACGTGGAGGCAAACCCGCAGACCCCTCTGGCGCGAACCCACCACTGCGAAGATCCCCCTTTTCTTCCATCCGTAAAGGGGTCCTCCTTGAGGAGTGGAGGAACATGGGGAGGCCCCCAGGAGATGGCTTTTCTCCGAGCCGCGGCTGGCTCCTTTCGGGCCTATACGTGGGCCGCGCGTGCGCACTCAGGCTCCCCACAACAGGCCTCCCTCGGGTCACGGGACCCACCCTTGAGGTGTCTCCTGACCCACCCTTGAGGGGTCACGTGACCCACCCCCGAGGGGTCACGTGACCCACACCGGAGGGGTGACGGGACCCACCCCTGGGGGTCTCGTGACGCACCCCTGAGGGGTCACGTGACCCACCCCTGGGGGGTCTCGTGACCGATCCTTGAGGGGTCACGTGACCCACCCCTGAGGGGTCACGTGACCCACCCTTGAGGGGTTTTGTGACCCACCCTTTTGGGGTCACGTGACCCACCCTTGCGGGGTCTCGTGACCCACCCTTGGGAGGTCACCTGTCCCACCCTGGAGGGGTCAGGTGACCCGCCCTTGAGAGGTCACAGCAGTATCACAGGGTCACTGCGCACCGGTCCATGGAAACAGAAGCCCTCCCTGCCACTCAGAGGACCGCGCGATTTCCCCTAGGCAACACTGCCCAGCAGCACTCTCAGCCCGCACAGACAGTGTGCAAAGGACAGACTTGGATACCGGGGGCCTGGGCGGGGGATTTTCCATGGAACTCTCTGAGGGCCCGGTGCCCTGTGTCGCCCGGGAGTGCCCATGCCCTTCCTTGACCCCGCAGGACACTTGCATCCAGCAATAAGCAGCCGTCTACCTCCACGGGGCTCAAACACCTGGGCCCGGTGTGCGGGACCTGGCATACGTGGAGGCAAACCCCCTGAACCCTCTGGCCCGAACCCACCACTGCGAAGATCCCCCTTTTCTTCCATCCTTAAAGGGGCCCTCCCTGGGGAGTGGAGGAACAAGGGGAGGCCCCCAGGAGATGGCTTTTCTCCGAGCCGCGGCTGGCTCATTTCGGGCCTATAAGTGGGCCTCGCGTGCGCACTCAGGCTCCCCACCACAAGCCTCCCTCGGGTCACGGGACCCACCCTTGACGTGTCTCCTGAACCACCGTTGAGGGGTCACGTCTCCCACCCCTGAGGGGTCACGTGACCCACCCCTGAGGGGTCTCGTGACCCACCCCACAGGGGTCACGTGACCCAACCCTGAGGCGTCACGTGAACCAACCCTGAGGGGTCACGTGACCCACCCCTGAGGGATCACGTGACCCACTCCTGGGGGGTCACGTGACCCACCCCCGAGGGGTCTCGTGACCCACCCTTGAGGGCTCTCGTGACCCACCCCTGAGGGGTCACGTGACCCACCCTTGAGGGGTCTCGTGACCTACACTTTTGGGGTCACGTGACCCACCCTTGAGGGGTCTCGTGACCTACCCTTTTGGGGTCACGTGACCCACCCTTGAGGGGTCTCGTGACCCACCCTTGAGGGGTCACAGCAGTTTTACAGGGTCCCTGCGCACCTGTTCGGGGAAACAGCAGCCCTCCCTGCCACTCAGAGGACCGCACGATTTCCCACAGGCCACACTGCCTAGCAGTACCTTCAGCCCCGCACAGACAGTGTGCTAAGGACAGACTTGGGTACCGGGGGCATGGGCGGGGGATTTCCCATGGAACTCTCTAAGGGCCCGGTGCCCTGTGTGGCCCGGGGAGTGCCCATGCCGTTCCTTGACCCCGCAGGACACTTGCATCCAGCAATAAGCAGCCCTCTGCCCTCACGGGGCTCAAACACCTGGGCCCATTGTGCGAGCACCTGGCGTACGTGCAGGCAAACACGCAGACCCCTCTGGCCCTAACCCACCACTGCGAAGATCCCCCTTTTCTTCCATCCGTAAAGGGGTCCTCCTTGAGGAGTGGAGGAACATGGGGAGGCCCCCAGGAGATGGCTTTTCTCCGAGCCGCGCCTGGCTCATTTCGGGCCTATAAGTGGGCCGCGCGTGCGCACTCAGGCTCCCCACCACAAGCCTCCCTCGGGTCACGGGACCCACCCTTGACGTGTCTCCTGAACCACCGTTGAGGGGTCACGGCACCCACCCCTGAGGGGTCAGGTGACCCACCCCTGAGGGGTCACGTGACCCACCCCTGAGGGGTCTCGTGACCCACCCCTGAGGGGTCACGTGACCCACTACTGGGGGGTCACGTGACCCACACCTGAGGGGTCTCGTGACCCACCCCACAGGGGTCACGTGACCCACCCCTGAGGGGTCACATGACCCACCCTTGAGGGGTCTCGTGACCTACCCTTTCGGGGTCACGTGACCCACCCTTGTGGGGTCTCGTGACCTACCCTTTTGGGGTCACGTGACCCACCCTTGAGGGGTCTCGTGACCCACCCTTGAGGGGTCACAGCAGTTTTACAGGGTCCCTGCGCACCTGTTCGGGGAAACAGCAGCCCTCCCTGCCACTCAGAGGACCGCACGATTTCCCACAGGCCACACTGCCTAGCAGTACCTTCAGCCCCGCACAGACAGTGTGCTAAGGACAGACTTGGGTACCGGGGGCATGGGCGGGGGATTTCCCATGGAACTCTCTAAGGGCCCGGTGCCCTGTGTGGCCCGGGGAGTGCCCATGCCGTTCCTTGACCCCGCAGGACACTTGCATCCAGCAATAAGCAGCCCTCTGCCTCCACGGGGCTCAAACACCTGGGCCCGGTGTGCGGGCACTTGGCGTACGTGGAGGCAAACCCGCAGACCCCTCTGGCGCGAACCCACCACTGCGAAGATCCCCCTTTTCTTCCATCCGTAAAGGGGTCCTCCTTGAGGAGTGGAGGAACATGGGGAGGCCCCCAGGAGATGGCTTTTCTCCGAGCCGCGGCTGGCTCCTTTCGGGCCTATACGTGGGCCGCGCGTGCGCACTCAGGCTCCCAAGCACACACCTCCCTCGGCTCACCTGACCCACCCTTTAGAGGTCACAGCAGTTCCACAGTGTCCCTGGGCACCTGTCCGTGGACACAGGAGCCCTCCATGCCACCTAAAGGACCTCGCGATTTCCGCTGGGGAACACTGCCCAGAAGCACTCCCAGCCTCGCACAGACACTGTGCGCAGGATAGACTTGTGGACCAGGGGCCTGGGCGGGGAATTTTCCAGGGAACTCTCTTAAGGCCAGGTGCCCTCTGTCGCCCTGGGAGTGCCCATGCCATCCCTTAACCCTGCAGGATACTATCATCCAGCAATAAGCAGCCCTCTGCCTCCACGGGGCTCAAACACCTGGGCCCGTTGTGCGAGCACCTGGCGTTCCTGCAGGCAAACCCGCAGACCCCTCTGGCCCGAACCCACCACTGGGAAGATCCCACTTTTCTTCCATCTGTAAAGGGGTCCTCCTTGAGGAGTGGAGGAACATGGGGAGGCCCCCAGGAGATGGCTTTTCTCCGAGCCGCGGCTGGCTCCTTTCGGGCCTATACGTGGGCCGCGCGTGCGCACTCAGGCTCCCCACAACAGGCCTCCCTCGGGTCACGGGACCCACCCTTGAGGTGTCTCCTGACCCACCCTTGAGGGGTCACGTGACCCACCCCCGAGGGGTCACGTGACCCACACCGGAGGGGTGACGGGACCCACCCCTGGGGGTCTCGTGACGCACCCCTGAGGGGTCACGTGACCCACCCCTGTGGGGTCTCGTGACCGATCCTTGATGGGTCACGTGACCCACCCCCGAGGGGTCTCCTGACCCACCCTTGAGGGCTCTCGTGACCCACCCCTGAGGGGTCACGTGACCCACCCTTGAGGGGTCTCGTGACCTACACTTTTGGGGTCACGTGACCCACCCTTGAGGGGTCTCGTGACCTACCCTTTTGGGGTCACGTGACCCACCCTTGAGGGGTCTCGTGACCCACCCTTTTGGGGTTACGTGACCCACCCTTGAGGGGTCTCGTGACCCACCCTTGAGGGGTCACAGCAGTTTTACAGGGTCCCTGCGCACCTGTTCGGGGAAACAGCAGCCCTCCCTGCCACTCAGAGGACCGCACGATTTCCCACAGGCCACACTGCCTAGCAGTACCTTCAGCCCCGCACAGACAGTGTGCTAAGGACAGACTTGGGTACCGGGGGCATGGGCGGGGGATTTCCCATGGAACTCTCTAAAGGCCCGGTGCCCTGTGTGGCCCGGGGAGTGCCCATGCCGTTCCTTGACCCCGCAGGACACTTGCATCCAGCAATAAGCAGCCCTCTGCCTCCACGGGGCTCAAACACCTGGGCCCGGTGTGCGGGCACCTGGCGTACGTGGAGGGAAACCCGCAGACCCCTCTGGCGCGAACCCACCACTGCGAAGATCCCCCTTTTCTTCCATCCGTAAAGGGGTCACGCTTGAGGAGTGGAGGAACATGGGGAGGCCCCCAGGAGATGGCTTTTCTCCGAGCCGCGGCTGGCTCGTTTCGGGCCTATACGTGGGCTGCGCATGCGCACTCAGGCTCCCAAGCACACACCTCCCTCGGCTCACCTGACCCACCCTTTAGAGGTCACAGCAGTTCCACAGGGTCCCTGGGCACCTGTCCGTGGACACAGGAGCCCTCCCTGCCACCTAGAGGACCACGCGATTTCCCCTGGGGAACACTGCCCAGAAGCACTCCCAGCCTCGCACAGACACTGTACGCAGGATAGACTTGTGGACCAGGGGCCTGGGCGGGGAATTTTCCAGGGAACTCTCTAAAGGCCAGGTGCACTCTGTCGCCCTGGGAGTGCCCACGCCTTCCCTTAACCCTGCAGGACACTATCATCCAGCAATAAGCAGCCCTCTGCCTCCACGGGGCTCAAACACCTGGGCCCATTGTGCGAGCACCTGGCGTACGTGCAGGCAAACCCGCAGACCCCTCTGGCCCGAACCCACCACTGCGAAGATCCCCCTTTTCTTCCATCCGTAAAGGGGTCCTCCTTGAGAGGTGGAGGAACATGGGAGGCCCCCAGGAGATGGCTTTTCTCCGAGCCGCGGCTGGCTCATTTCGGGCCTATAAGTGGGCCGCGCATGCGCACTCAGGCTCCCCACCACAAGCCTCCCTCGGGTCACGGGACCCACCCTTGACCTGTCTCCTGAACCACCGTTGAGGGGTCACGTGACCCACCCCTGAGGGGTCACGTGACCCACCCCTGAGGGGTCTTGTGACCCACCCCACAGGGGTCACGTGACCCACCCCGGAGGGGTCACGTGACCCACCCCTGAGGGGTCTCGTGACCAACCCCTGAGGGGTCACGTGACCCACCCCTGAGGGGTCCCGTGACCCACCCCTGAGAGGTCACGTGACCCACCCCTGAGGGTTCGCATGACCCACCCTTGAGAGGTCTCGTGACCTACCCTTTTGGGGTCACGTGACCCACCCTTTTGGGGTCACATGACCCACCCTTGAGGGGTCTCGTGACCCACCCTTGAGGGGTCCCGTGAACCGCCCTTGGGAGGTCACGTTCCCCACCCTTAAGGGGTCACATGACCCACCTTGAGAGGTCACAGCAGTTTTACAGGGTCCCTGCGCACCTGTTCGGGGAAACAGCGGCCCTCCCTGCCACTCAGAGGACCGCACGATTTCCCACAGGCCACTGTGCCTAGCAGTACCTTCAGCCCCGCACAGACAGTGTGCTAAGGACAGACTTGGGTACCGGGAGCATGGGCGGGGGATTTCCCATGGAACTCTCTAAGGGCCCGGTGCCCTGTGTGGCCCGGGGAGTGCCCATGCTGTTCCTTGACCCTGCAGGACACTTGCATCCAGCAATAAGCAGCCCTCTGCCCTCACGGGGCTCAAACACCTGGGCCCCGTGTGCGGGCACCTGGCGTACGTGGAGGGAAACCCGCAGACCCCTCTGGCGCGAACCCACCACTGCGAAGATCCCCCTTTTCTTCCATCCGTAATGGGGTCACGCTTGAGGAGTGGAGGAACATGCGGAGGCCCCCAGGAGATGGCTTTTCTCCGAGCCGCGGCTGGCTCGTTTCGGGCCTATACGTGGGCCCCGCATGCGCACTCAGGCTCCCAAGCACACACCTCCCTCGGCTCACCTGACCCACCCTTTAGAGGTCACAGCAGTTCCACAGGGTCCCTGGGCACCTGTCCGTGGACACAGGAGCCCTCCCTGCCACCTAGAGGACCACGCGATTTCCCCTGGGGAACACTGCCAAGAAGCACTCCCAGCCTCGCACAGACACTGTACGCAGGATAGACTTGTGGACCAGGGGCCTGGGCGGGGAATTTTCCAGGGAACTCTCTAAAGGCCAGGTGCACTCTGTCGCCCTGGGAGTGCCCACGCCTTCCCTTAACCCTGCAGGACACTATCATCCAGCAATAAGCAGCCCTCTGCCTCCACGGGGCTCAAACACCTGGGCCCATTGTGCGAGCACCTGGCGTACGTGCAGGCAAACCCGCAGACCCCTCTGGCCCGAACCCACACTGCGAAGATCCCCCTTTTCTTCCATCCGTAAAGGGGTCCTCCTTGAGAGGTGGAGGAACATGGGAGGCCCCCAGGAGATGGCTTTTCTCCGAGCCGCGGCTGGCTCATTTCGGGCCTATAAGTGGGCCGCGCATGCGCACTCAGGCTCCCCACCACAAGCCTCCCTCGGGTCACGGGACCCACCCTTGACGTGTCTCCTGAACCACCGTTGAGGGGTCACGTCACCCACCCCTGAGGGGTCACGTGACCCACCCCTGAGGGGTCTCGTGACCCACCCCACAGGGGTCACGTGACCCACCCCGGAGGGGTCACGTGACCCACCCCTGAGGGGTCTCGTGACCCACCCCTGAGGGGTCACGTGACCCACCCCTGAGGGGTCCCGTGACCCACCCCTGAGGGGTCACGTGACCCACCCCTGAGGGTTCGCATGACCCACCCTTGAGAGGTCTCGTGACCTACCCTTTTGGGGTCACGTGACCCACCCTTTTGGGGTCACATGACCCACCCTTGAGGGGTCTCGTGACCCACCCTTGAGGGGTCCCGTGAACCGCCCTTGGGAGGTCACGTTCCCCACCCTTAAGGGGTCACATGACCCACCTTGAGAGGTCACAGCAGTTTTACAGGGTCCCTGCCCACCTGTTCGGGGAAACAGCGGCCCTCCCTGCCACTCAGAGGACCGCACGATTTCCCACAGGCCACTGTGCCTAGCAGTACCTTCAGCCCCGCACAGACAGTGTGCTAAGGACAGACTTGGGTACCGGGAGCATGGGCGGGGGATTTCCCATGGAACTCTCTAAGGGCCCGGTGCCCTGTGTGGCCCGGGGAGTGCCCATGCCGTTCCTTGACCCCGCAGGACACTTGCATCCAGCAATAAGCAGCCCTCTGCCCTCACGGGGCTCAAACACCTGGGCCCCGTGTGCGGGCACCTGGCGTACGTGGAGGCAAAACAGCAGACCCGTTTGCGCGAACCCACCACTGCGAAGATCCCCCTTTTCTTCCATCCGTAAAGGGGTCACGCTTGAGGAGTGGAGGAACATGGGGAGGCCCCCAGGAGATGGCTTTTCTCCGAGCCGCGGCTGGCTCGTTTCGGGCCTATACGTGGTCCGCGCATGCGCACTCAGGCTCCCAAGCACACACCTCCCTCGGCTCACCTGACCCACCCTTTAGAGGTCACAGCAGTTCCACAGGGTCCCTGGGCACCTGTCCGTGGACACAGGAGCCCTCCCTGCCACCTAGAGGACCACGCGATTTCCCCTGGGGAACACTGCCCAGAAGCACTCCCAGCCTCGCACAGACACTGTACGCAGGATAGACTTGTGGACCAGGGGCCTGGGCGGGGAATTTTCCAGGGAACTCTCTAAAGGCCAGGTGCCCTCTGTCGCCCTAGGAGTGCCCATGCCTTCCCTTAACCCTGCAGGACACTATCATCCAGCAATAAGCAGCCCTCTGCCTCCACGGGGCTCAAACACCTGGGCCCATTGTGCGAGCACCTGGCGTACGTGCAGGCAAACACGCAGACCCCTCTGGCCCTAACCCACCACTGCGAAGATCCCCCTTTTCTTCCATCCGTAAAGGGGTCCTCCTTGAGGAGTGGAGGAACATGGGGAGGCCCCCAGGAGATGGCTTTTCTCCGAGCCGCGGCTGGCTCATTTCGGGCCTATAAGTGGGCCGCGCGTGCGCACTCAGGCTCCCCACCACAAGCCTCCCTCGGGTCACGGGACCCACCCTTGACGTGTCTCCTGAACCACCGTTGAGGGGTCACGGCACCCACCCCTGATGGGTCAGGTGACCCACCCCTGAGGGGTCACGTGACCCACTACTGGGGGGTCACGTGACCCACACCTGAGGGGTCTCGTGACCCACCCCACAGGGGTCACATGACCCACCCTTGAGGGGTCTCGTGACCTACCCTTTTGGGGTCACGTGACCCACCCTTGAGGGGTCTCGTGACCTACCCTTTTGGGGTCACGTGACCCACCCTTGAGGGGTCTCGTGACCCACCCTTGAGGGGTCACAGCAGTTTTACAGGGTCCCTGCGCACCTGTTCGGGGAAACAGCAGCCCTCCCTGCCACTCAGAGGACCGCACGATTTCCCACAGGCCACACTGCCTAGCAGTACCTTCAGCCCCGCACAGACAGTGTGCTAAGGACAGACTTGGGTACCGGGGGCATGGGCGGGGGATTTCCCATGGAACTCTCTAAGGGCCCGGTGCCCTGTGTGGCCCGGGGAGTGCCCATGCCGTTCCTTGACCCCGCAGGACACTTGCATCCAGCAATAAGCAGCCCTCTGCCTCCACGGGGCTCAAACACCTGGGCCCGGTGTGCGGGCTCTTGGCGTACGTGGAGGCAAACCCGCAGACCCCTCTGGCGCGAACCCACCACTGCGAAGATCCCCCTTTTCTTCCATCCGTAAAGGGGTCCTCCTTGAGGAGTGGAGGAACATGGGGAGGCCCCCAGGAGATGGCTTTTCTCCGAGCCGCGGCTGGCTCCTTTCGGGCCTATACGTGGGCCGCGCCTGCGCACTCAGGCTCCCCACAACAGGCCTCCCTCGGGTCACGGGACCCACCCTTGAGGTGTCTCCTGACCCACCCTTGAGGGGTCACGTGACCCACCCCCGAGGGGTCACGTGACCCACACCGGAGGGGTGACGGGACCCACCCCTGGGGGTCTCGTGACGCACCCCTGAGGGGTCACGTGACCCACCCCTGGGGGGTCTCGTGACCGATCCTTGAGGGGTCACGTGACCCACCCCTGAGGGGTCACGTGACCCACCCTTGAGGGGTTTTGTGACCCACCCTTTTGGGGTCACGTGACCCACCCTTGCGGGGTCTCGTGACCCACCCTTGGGAGGTCACCTGTCCCACCCTGGAGGGGTCAGGTGACCCGCCCTTGAGAGGTCACAGCAGTATCACAGGGTCACTGCGCACCGGTCCATGGAAACAGAAGCCCTCCCTGCCACTCAGAGGACCGCGCGATTTCCCCTAGGCAACACTGCCCAGCAGCACTCTCAGCCCCGCACAGACAGTGTGCAAAGGACAGACTTGGATACCGGGGGCCTGGGCGGGGGATTTTCCATGGAACTCTCTGAGGGCCCGGTGCCCTGTGTCGCCCGGGAGTGCCCATGCCCTTCCTTGACCCCGCAGGACACTTGCATCCAGCAATAAGCAGCCGTCTACCTCCACGGGGCTCAAACACCTGGGCCCGGTGTGCGGGACCTGGCATACGTGGAGGCAAACCCCCTGAACCCTCTGGCCCGAACCCACCACTGCGAAGATCCCCCTTTTCTTCCATCCTTAAAGGGGCCCTCCCTGGGGAGTGGAGGAACAAGGGGAGGCCCCCAGGAGATGGCTTTTCTCCGAGCCGCGGCTGGCTCATTTCGGGCCTATAAGTGGGCCTCGCGTGCGCACTCAGGCTCCCCACCACAAGCCTCCCTCGGGTCACGGGACCCACCCTTGACGTGTCTCCTGAACCACCGTTGAGGGGTCACGTCTCCCACCCCTGAGGGGTCACGTGACCCACCCCTGAGGGGTCTCGTGACCCACCCCACAGGGGTCACGTGACCCAACCCTGAGGCGTCACGTGAACCAACCCTGAGGGGTCACGTGACCCACCCCTGAGGGATCACGTGACCCACTCCTGGGGGGTCACGTGACCCACCCCCGAGGGGTCTCGTGACCCACCCTTGAGGGCTCTCGTGACCCACCCCTGAGGGGTCACGTGACCCACCCTTGAGGGGTCTCGTGACCTACACTTTTGGGGTCACGTGACCCACCCTTGAGGGGTCTCGTGACCTACCCTTTTGGGGTCACGTGACCCACCCTTGAGGGGTCTCGTGACCCACCCTTGAGGGGTCAGAGCAGTTTTACAGGGTCCCTGCGCACCTGTTCGGGGAAACAGCAGCCCTCCCTGCCACTCAGAGGACCGCACGATTTCCCACAGGCCACACTGCCTAGCAGTACCTTCAGCCCCGCACAGACAGTGTGCTAAGGACAGACTTGGGTACCGGGGGCATGGGCGGGGGATTTCCCATGGAACTCTCTAAGGGCCCGGTGCCCTGTGTGGCCCGGGGAGTGCCCATGCCGTTCCTTGACCCCGCAGGACACTTGCATCCAGCAATAAGCAGCCCTCTGCCCTCACGGGGCTCAAACACCTGGGCCCATTGTGCGAGCACCTGGCGTACGTGCAGGCAAACACGCAGACCCCTCTGGCCCTAACCCACCACTGCGAAGATCCCCCTTTTCTTCCATCCGTAAAGGGGTCCTCCTTGAGGAGTGGAGGAACATGGGGAGGCCCCCAGGAGATGGCTTTTCTCCGAGCCGCGCCTGGCTCATTTCGGGCCTATAAGTGGGCCGCGCGTGCGCACTCAGGCTCCCCACCACAAGCCTCCCTCGGGTCACGGGACCCACGCTTGACGTGTCTCCTGAACCACCGTTGAGGGGTCACGGCACCCACCCCTGAGGGGTCAGGTGACCCACCCCTGAGGGGTCACGTGACCCACCCCTGAGGGGTCTCGTGACCCACCCCTGAGGGGTCACGTGACCCACTACTGGGGGGTCACGTGACCCACACCTGAGGGGTCTCGTGACCCACCCCACAGGGGTCACGTGACCCACCCCTGAGGGGTCACATGACCCACCCTTGAGGGGTCTCGTGACCTACCCTTTCGGGGTCACGTGACCCACCCTTGAGGGGTCTCGTGACCTACCCTTTTGGGGTCACGTGACCCACCCTTGAGGGGTCTCGTGACCCACCCTTGAGGGGTCACAGCAGTTTTACAGGGTCCCTGCGCACCTGTTCGGGGAAACAGCAGCCCTCCCTGCCACTCAGAGGACCGCACGATTTCCCACAGGCCACACTGCCTAGCAGTACCTTCAGCCCCGCACAGACAGTGTGCTAAGGACAGACTTGGGTACCGGGGGCATGGGCGGGGGATTTCCCATGGAACTCTCTAAGGGCCCGGTGCCCTGTGTGGCCCGGGGAGTGCCCATGCCGTTCCTTGACCCCGCAGGACACTTGCATCCAGCAATAAGCAGCCCTCTGCCTCCACGGGGCTCAAACACCTGGGCCCGGTGTGCGGGCACCTGGCGTACGTGGAGGCAAACCCGCAGACCCCTCTGGCGCGAACCCACCACTGCGAAGATCCCCCTTTTCTTCCATCCGTAAAGGGGTCCTCCTTGAGGAGTGGAGGAACATGGGGAGGCCCCCAGGAGATGGCTTTTCTCCGAGCCGCGGCTGGCTCCTTTCGGGCCTATACGTGGGCCGCGCGTGCGCACTCAGGCTCCCAAGCACACACCTCCCTCGGCTCACCTGACCCACCCTTTAGAGGTCACAGCAGTTCCACAGTGTCCCTGGGCACCTGTCCGTGGACACAGGAGCCCTCCATGCCACCTAAAGGACCTCGCGATTTCCGCTGGGGAACACTGCCCAGAAGCACTCCCAGCCTCGCACAGACACTGTGCGCAGGATAGACTTGTGGACCAGGGGCCTGGGCGGGGAATTTTCCAGGGAACTCTCTTAAGGCCAGGTGCCCTCTGTCGCCCTGGGAGTGCCCATGCCATCCCTTAACCCTGCAGGATACTATCATCCAGCAATAAGCAGCCCTCTGCCTCCACGGGGCTCAAACACCTGGGCCCGTTGTGCGAGCACCTGGCGTTCCTGCAGGCAAACCCGCAGACCCCTCTGGCCCGAACCCACCACTGGGAAGATCCCACTTTTCTTCCATCTGTAAAGGGGTCCTCCTTGAGGAGTGGAGGAACATGGGGAGGCCCCCAGGAGATGGCTTTTCTCCGAGCCGCGGCTGGCTCCTTTCGGGCCTATACGTGGGCCGCGCGTGCGCACTCAGGCTCCCCACAACAGGCCTCCCTCGGGTCACGGGACCCACCCTTGAGGTGTCTCCTGACCTACCCTTGAGGGGTCACGTGACCCACCCCCGAGGGGTCACGTGACCCACACCGGAGGGGTGACGGGACCCACCCCTGGGGGTCTCGTGACGCACCCCTGAGGGGTCACGTGACCCACCCCTGTGGGGTCTCGTGACCGATCCTTGATGGGTCACGTGACCCACCCCCGAGGGGTCTCCTGACCCACCCTTGAGGGCTCTCGTGACCCACCCCTGAGGGGTCACGTGACCCACCCTTGAGGGGTCTCGTGACCTACACTTTTGGGGTCACGTGACCCACCCTTGAGGGGTCTCGTGACCTACCCTTTTGGGGTCACGTGACCCACCCTTGAGGGGTCTCGTGACCCACCCTTTTGGGGTCACGTGACCCACCCTTGAGGGGTCTCGTGACCCACCCTTGAGGGGTCACAGCAGTTTTACAGGGTCCCTGCGCACCTGTTCGGGGAAACAGCAGCCCTCCCTGCCACTCAGAGGACCGCACGATTTCCCACAGGCCACTGTGCCTAGCAGTACCTTCAGCCCCGCACAGACAGTGTGCTAAGGACAGACTTGGGTACCGGGGGCATGGGCGGGGGATTTCCCATGGAACTCTCTAAAGGCCCGGTGCCCTGTGTGGCCCGGGGAGTGCCCATGCCGTTCCTTGACCCCGCAGGACACTTGCATCCAGCAATAAGCAGCCCTC
Source organism: Desmodus rotundus (assembly GCF_022682495.2). NCBI lineage: Eukaryota > Metazoa > Chordata > Mammalia > Chiroptera > Phyllostomidae > Desmodus > Desmodus rotundus. Next base: position 438,859 of record NW_026527533.1, read on the forward strand.
TGCCTCCACGGGGCTCAAACACCTGGGCCCGGTGTGCGGGCACCTGGCGTACGTGGAGGGAAACCCGCAGACCCCTCTGGCGCGAACCCACCACTGCGAAGATCCCCCTTTTCTTCCATCCGTAAAGGGGTCACGCTTGAGGAGTGGAGGAACATGGGGAGGCCCCCAGGAGATGGCTTTTCTCCGAGCCGCGGCTGGCTCGTTTCGGGCCTATACGTGGGCTGCGCATGCGCACTCAGGCTCCCAAGCACACACCTCCCTCGGCTCACCTGACCCACCCTTTAGAGGTCACAGCAGTTCCACAGGGTCCCTGGGCACCTGTCCGTGGACACAGGAGCCCTCCCTGCCACCTAGAGGACCACGCGATTTCCCCTGGGGAACACTGCCCAGAAGCACTCCCAGCCTCGCACAGACACTGTACGCAGGATAGACTTGTGGACCAGGGGCCTGGGCGGGGAATTTTCCAGGGAACTCTCTAAAGGCCAGGTGCACTCTGTCGCCCTGGGAGTGCCCACGCCTTCCCTTAACCCTGCAGGACACTATCATCCAGCAATAAGCAGCCCTCTGCCTCCACGGGGCTCAAACACCTGGGCCCATTGTGCGAGCACCTGGCGTACGTGCAGGCAAACCCGCAGACCCCTCTGGCCCGAACCCACCACTGCGAAGATCCCCCTTTTCTTCCATCCGTAAAGGGGTCCTCCTTGAGAGGTGGAGGAACATGGGAGGCCCCCAGGAGATGGCTTTTCTCCGAGCCGCGGCTGGCTCATTTCGGGCCTATAAGTGGGCCGCGCATGCGCACTCAGGCTCCCCACCACAAGCCTCCCTCGGGTCACGGGACCCACCCTTGACCTGTCTCCTGAACCACCGTTGAGGGGTCACGTGACCCACCCCTGAGGGGTCACGTGACCCACCCCTGAGGGGTCTTGTGACCCACCCCACAGGGGTCACGTGACCCACCCCGGAGGGGTCACGTGACCCACCCCTGAGGGGTCTCGTGACCAACCCCTGAGGGGTCACGTGACCCACCCCTGAGGGGTCCCGTGACCCACCCCTGAGAGGTCACGTGACCCACCCCTGAGGGTTCGCATGACCCACCCTTGAGAGGTCTCGTGACCTACCCTTTTGGGGTCACGTGACCCACCCTTTTGGGGTCACATGACCCACCCTTGAGGGGTCTCGTGACCCACCCTTGAGGGGTCCCGTGAACCGCCCTTGGGAGGTCACGTTCCCCACCCTTAAGGGGTCACATGACCCACCTTGAGAGGTCACAGCAGTTTTACAGGGTCCCTGCGCACCTGTTCGGGGAAACAGCGGCCCTCCCTGCCACTCAGAGGACCGCACGATTTCCCACAGGCCACTGTGCCTAGCAGTACCTTCAGCCCCGCACAGACAGTGTGCTAAGGACAGACTTGGGTACCGGGAGCATGGGCGGGGGATTTCCCATGGAACTCTCTAAGGGCCCGGTGCCCTGTGTGGCCCGGGGAGTGCCCATGCTGTTCCTTGACCCTGCAGGACACTTGCATCCAGCAATAAGCAGCCCTCTGCCCTCACGGGGCTCAAACACCTGGGCCCCGTGTGCGGGCACCTGGCGTACGTGGAGGGAAACCCGCAGACCCCTCTGGCGCGAACCCACCACTGCGAAGATCCCCCTTTTCTTCCATCCGTAATGGGGTCACGCTTGAGGAGTGGAGGAACATGCGGAGGCCCCCAGGAGATGGCTTTTCTCCGAGCCGCGGCTGGCTCGTTTCGGGCCTATACGTGGGCCCCGCATGCGCACTCAGGCTCCCAAGCACACACCTCCCTCGGCTCACCTGACCCACCCTTTAGAGGTCACAGCAGTTCCACAGGGTCCCTGGGCACCTGTCCGTGGACACAGGAGCCCTCCCTGCCACCTAGAGGACCACGCGATTTCCCCTGGGGAACACTGCCAAGAAGCACTCCCAGCCTCGCACAGACACTGTACGCAGGATAGACTTGTGGACCAGGGGCCTGGGCGGGGAATTTTCCAGGGAACTCTCTAAAGGCCAGGTGCACTCTGTCGCCCTGGGAGTGCCCACGCCTTCCCTTAACCCTGCAGGACACTATCATCCAGCAATAAGCAGCCCTCTGCCTCCACGGGGCTCAAACACCTGGGCCCATTGTGCGAGCACCTGGCGTACGTGCAGGCAAACCCGCAGACCCCTCTGGCCCGAACCCACCACTGCGAAGATCCCCCTTTTCTTCCATCCGTAAAGGGGTCCTCCTTGAGAGGTGGAGGAACATGGGAGGCCCCCAGGAGATGGCTTTTCTCCGAGCCGCGGCTGGCTCATTTCGGGCCTATAAGTGGGCCGCGCATGCGCACTCAGGCTCCCCACCACAAGCCTCCCTCGGGTCACGGGACCCACACTTGACGTGTCTCCTGAACCACCATTGAGGGGTCTCGTGACCCACCCCACAGGGGTCACGTGACCCACCCCTGAGGGGTCACATGACCCACCCTTGAGGGGTCTCGTGACCTACCCTTTTGGGGTCACGTGACCCACCCTTGAGGGGTCTCGTGACCTACCCTTTTGGGGTCACGTGACCCACCCTTGAGGGGTCTCGTGACCCACCCTTGAGGGGTCACAGCAGTTTTACAGGGTCCCTGCGCACCTGTTCGGGGAAACAGCAGCCCTCCCTGCCACTCAGAGGACCGCACGATTTCCCACAGGCAACACTGCCTAGCAGTACCTTCAGCCCCGCACAGACACTGTGCTAAGGACAGACTTGGGTACCGGGGGCATGGGCGGGGGATTTCCCATGGAACTCTCTAAGGGCCCGGTGCCCTCTGTCGCCCTGGGAGTGCCCACGCCTTCCCTTAACCCTGCAGGACACTATCATCCAGCAATAAGCAGCCCTCTGCCTCCACGGGGCTCAAACACCTGGGCCCGTTGTGCGAGCACCTGGCGTTCCTGCAGGCAAACCCGCAGACCCCTCTGGCCCGAACCCACCACTGGGAAGATCCCACTTTTCTTCCATCCGTAAAGGGGTCCTCCTTGAGGATGGAGGAACATGGGGAGGCCCCCAGGAGATGGCTTTTCTCCGAGCCGCGGCTGGCTCCTTTCGGGCCTATACGTGGGCCGCGCGTGCGCACTCAGGCTCCCCACAACAGGCCTCCCTCGGGTCACGGGACCCACCCTTGAGGTGTCTCCTGACCCACCCTTGAGGGGTCACGTGACCCACCCCCGAGGGGTCACGTGACCCACACCGGAGGGGTGACGGGACCCACCCCTGGGGGTCTCGTGACGCACCCCTGAGGGGTCACGTGACCCACCCCTGGGGGGTCTCGTGACCGATCCTTGAGGGGTCACGTGACCCACCCCTGAGGGGTCACGTGACCCACCCTTGAGGGGTTTTGTGACCCACCCTTTTGGGGTCACGTGACCCACCCTTGCGGGGTCTCGTGACCCACCCTTGGGAGATCACCTGTCCCACCCTGGAGGGGTCAGGTGACCCGCCCTTGAGAGGTCACAGCAGTATCACAGGGTCACTGCGCACCGGTCCATGGAAACAGAAGCCCTCCCTGCCACTCAGAGGACCGCGCGATTTCCCCTAGGCAACACTGCCCAGCAGCACTCTCAGCCCGCACAGACAGTGTGCAAAGGACAGACTTGGATACCGGGGGGCTGGGCGGGGGATTTTCCATGGAACTCTCTGAGGGCCCGGTGCCCTGTGTCGCCCGGGAGTGCCCATGCCCTTCCTTGACCCCGCAGGACACTTGCATCCAGCAATAAGCAGCCGTCTACCTCCACGGGGCTCAAACACCTGGGCCCGGTGTGCGGGACCTGGCATACGTGGAGGCAAACCCCCTGAACCCTCTGACCCGAACCCACCACTGCGAAGATCCCCCTTTTCTTCCATCCTTAAAGGGGCCCTCCCTGGGGAGTGGAGGAACAAGGGGAGGCCCCCAGGAGATGGCTTTTCTCCGAGCCGCGGCTGGCTCATTTCGGGCCTATAAGTGGGCCTCGCGTGCGCACTCAGGCTCCCCACCACAAGCCTCCCTCGGGTCACGGGACCCACCCTTGACGTGTCTCCTGAACCACCGTTGAGGGGTCACGTCACCCACCCCTGAGGGGTCACGTGACCCACCCCTGAGGGGTCTCGTGACCCACCCCACAGGGGTCACGTGACCCAACCCTGAGGCGTCACGTGAACCAACCCTGAGGGGTCACGTGACCCACCCCTGAGGGATCCCGTGACCCACTCCTGGGGGGTCACGTGACCCACCCCCGAGGGGTCTCGTGACCCACCCTTGAGGGCTCTCGTGACCCACCCCTGAGGGGTCACGTGACCCACCCTTGAGGGGTCTCGTGACCTACACTTTTGGGGTCACGTGACCCACCCTTGAGGGGTCTCGTGACCTACCCTTTTGGGGTCACGTGACCCACCCTTGAGGCGTCTCGTGACCCACCCTTGAGGGGTCACAGCAGTTTTACAGGGTCCCTGCGCACCTGTTCGGGGAAACAGCAGCCCTCCCTGCCACTCAGAGGACCGCACGATTTCCCACAGGCCACACTGCCTAGCAGTACCTTCAGCCCCGCACAGACAGTGTGCTAAGGACAGACTTGGGTACCGGGGGCATGGGCGGGGGATTTCCCATGGAACTCTCTAAGGGCCCGGTGCCCTGTGTGGCCCGGGGAGTGCCCATGCCGTTCCTTGACCCCGCAGGACACTTGCATCCAGCAATAAGCAGCCCTCTGCCTCCACGGGGCTCAAACACCTGGGCCCGGTGTGCGGGCACTTGGCGTACGTGGAGGCAAACCCGCAGACCCCTCTGGCGCGAACCCACCACTGCGAAGATCCCCCTTTTCTTCCATCCGTAAAGGGGTCACGCTTGAGGAGTGGAGGAACATGGGGAGGCCCCCAGGAGATGGCTTTTCTCCGAGCCGCGGCTGGCTCGTTTCGGGCCTATACGTGGGCTGCGCATGCGCACTCAGGCTCCCAAGCACACACCTCCCTCGGCTCACCTGACCCACCCTTTAGAGGTCACAGCAGTTCCACAGGGTCCCTGGGCACCTGTCCGTGGACACAGGAGCCCTCCCTGCCACCTAGAGGACCACGCGTTTTCCCCTGGGGAACACTGCCCAGAAGCACTCCCAGCCTCGCACAGACACTGTAGGCAGGATAGACTTGTGGACCAGGGGCCTGGGCGGGGAATTTTCCAGGGAACTCTCTAAAGGCCAGGTGCCCTCTGTCGCCCTGGGAGTGCCCACGCCTTCCCTTAACCCTGCAGGACACTATCATCCAGCAATAAGCAGCCCTCTGCCTCCACGGGGCTCAAACACCTGGGCCCATTGTGCGAGCACCTGGCGTACGTGCAGGCAAACCCGCAGACCCCTCTGGCCCGAACCCACCACTGCGAAGATCCCCCTTTTCTTCCATCCGTAAACGGGTCCTGCGTGAGGAGTGGAGGAACATGGGGAGGCCCCCAGGAGATGGCTTTTCTCCGAGCCGCGGCTGGCTCATTTCGGGCCTATAAGTGGGCCGCGCGTGCGCACTCAGGCTCCCCACCACAAGCCTCCCTCGGGTCACGGGACCCACCCTTGACGTGTCTCCTGAACCACCGTTGAGGGGTCACGTCACCCACCCCTGAGGGGTCACGTGACCCACCCCTGAGGGGTCTCGTGACCCACCCCACAGGGGTCACGTGACCCAACCCTGAGGGGTCACGTGAACCAACCCTGAGGGGTCACGTGACCCACCCCTGAGGGATCACGTGACCCACTCCTGGGGGGTCACGTGACCCACCACTGAGGGGTCTCGTGACCCACCCCACAGGGGTCACTTGACCCACCCCTGAGGGGTCACGTGACCCACCCTTGAGGGGTCTCGTGACCTACCCTTTTGGGGTCACGTGACCCACCCTTGAGGGGTCTCGTGACCTACCCTTTTGGGGTCACGTGACCCACCCTTGAGGGGTCTCGTGACCCACCCTTGAGGGGTCACAGCAGTTTTACAGGGTCCCTGCGCACCTGTTCGGGGAAACAGCAGCCCTCCCTGCCACTCAGAGGACCGCACGATTTCCCACAGGCCACACTGCCTAGCAGTACCTTCAGCCCCGCACAGACAGTGTGCTAAGGACAGACTTGGGTACCGGGGGCATGGGCGGGGGATTTCCCATGGAACTCTCTAAGGGCCCGGTGCCCTGTGTGGCCCGGGGAGTGCCCATGCCGTTCCTTGACCCCGCAGGACACTTGCATCCAGCAATAAGCAGCCCTCTGCCTCCACGGGGCTCAAACACCTGGGCCCGGTGTGCGGGCACCTGGCGTACGTGGAGGGAAACCCGCAGACCCCTCTGGCGCGAACCCACCACTGCGAAGATCCCCCTTTTCTTCCATCCGTAAAGGGGTCACGCTTGAGGAGTGGAGGAACATGGGGAGGCCCCCAGGAGATGGCTTTTCTCCGAGCCGCGGCTGGCTCGTTTCGGGCCTACACGTGGGCCGCGCATGCGCACTCAGGCTCCCAAGCACACACCTCCCTCGGCTCACCTGACCCACCCTTTAGAGGTCACAGCAGTTCCACAGGGTCCCTGGGCACCTGTCCGTGGACACAGGAGCCCTCCCTGCCACCTAGAGGAGCACGCGATTTCCCCTGGGGAACACTGCCCAGAAGCACTCCCAGCCTCGCACAGACACTGTACGCAGGATAGACTTGTGGACCAGGGGCCTGGGCGGGGAATTTTCCAGGGAACTCTCTAAAGGCCAGGTGCCCTCTGTCGCCCTGGGAGTGCCCACGCCTTCCCTTAACCCTGCAGGACACTATCATCCAGCAATAAGCAGCCCTCTGCCTCCACGGGGCTCAAACACCTGGGCCCATTGTGCGAGCACCTGGCGTACGTGCAGGCAAACCCGCAGACCCCTCTGGCCCGAACCCACCACTGCGAAGATCCCCCTTTTCTTCCATCCGTAAAGGGGTCCTCCGTGAGGAGTGGAGGAACATGGGGAGGCCCCCAGGAGATGGCTTTTCTCCGAGCCGCGGCTGGCTCATTTCGGGCCTATAAGTGGGCCGCGCGTGCGCACTCAGGCTCCCCACCACAAGCCTCCCTCGGGTCACGGGACCCACCCTTGACGTGTCTCCTGAACCACCGTTGAGGGGTCACGTCACCCACCCCTGAGGGGTCACGTGACCCACCCCTGAGGGGTCTCGTGACCCACCCCACAGGGGTCACGTGACCCAACCCTGAGGGGTCACGTGAACCAACCCTGAGGGGTCACGTGACCCACCCCTGAGGGATCACGTGACCCACTCCTGGGGGGTCACGTGACCCACCCCTGAGGGGTCTCGTGACCCACCCCACAGGGGTCACGTGACCCACCCCTGAGGGGTCACGTGACCCACCCTTGAGGGGTCTCGTGACCTACCCTTTTGGGGTCACGTGACCCACCCTTGAGGGGTCTCGTGACCCACCCTTGAGGGGTCACAGCAGTTTTACAGGGTCCCTGCGCACCTGTTCGGGGAAACAGCAGCCCTCCCTGCCACTCAGAGGACCGCACGATTTCCCACAGGCCACACTGCCTAGCAGTACCTTCAGCCCCGCACAGACAGTGTGCTAAGGACAGACTTGGGTACCGGGGGCATGGGCGGGGGATTTCCCATGGAACTCTCTAAGGGCCCGGTGCCCTGTGTGGCCCGGGGAGTGCCCATGCCGTTCCTTGACCCCGCAGGACACTTGCATCCAGCAATAAGCAGCCCTCTGCCTCCACGGGGCTCAAACACCTGGGCCCGGTGTGCGGGCACATGGCGTACGTGGAGGGAAACCCGCAGACCCCTCTGGCGCGAACCCACCACTGCGAAGATCCCCCTTTTCTTCCATCCGTAAAGGGGTCACGCTTGAGGAGTGGAGGAACATGGGGAGGCCCCCAGGAGATGGCTTTTCTCCGAGCCGCGGCTGGCTCGTTTCGGGCCTACACGTGGGCCGCGCATGCGCACTCAGGCTCCCAAGCACACACCTCCCTCGGCTCACCTGACCCACCCTTTAGAGGTCACAGCAGTTCCACAGGGTCCCTGGGCACCTGTCCGTGGACACAGGAGCCCTCCCTGCCACCTAGAGGAGCACGCGATTTCCCCTGGGGAACACTGCCCAGAAGCACTCCCAGCCTCGCACAGACACTGTACGCACGATAGACTTGTGGACCAGGGGCCTGGGCGGGGAATTTTCCAGGGAACTCTCTAAAGGCCAGGTGCCCTCTGTCGCCCTGGGAGTGCCCACGCCTTCCCTTAACCCTGCAGGACACTATCATCCAGCAATAAGCAGCCCTCTGCCTCCACGGGGCTCAAACACCTGGGCCCATTGTGCGAGCACCTGGCGTACGTGCAGGCAAACCCGCAGACCCCTCTGGCCCGAACCCACCACTGCGAAGATCCCCCTTTTCTTCCATCCGTAAAGGGGTCCTCCGTGAGGAGTGGAGGAACATGGGGAGGCCCCCAGGAGATGGCTTTTCTCCGAGCCGCGGCTGGCTCATTTCGGGCCTATAAGTGGGCCGCGCGTGCGCACTCAGGCTCCCCACCACAAGCCTCCCTCGGGTCACGGGACCCACCCTTGACGTGTCTCCTGAACCACCGTTGAGGGGTCACGTCACCCACCCCTGAGGGGTCACGTGACCCACCCCTGAGGGGTCTCGTGACCCACCCCACAGGGGTCACTTGACCCAACCCTGAGGGGTCACGTGACCCACCCCTGAGGGGTCTCGTGACCCACCCCACAGGGGTCACGTGACCCACCCCTGAGGGGTCACGTGACCCACCCTTGAGGGGTCTCGTGACCTACCCTTTTGGGGTCACGTGACCCACCCTTGAGGGGTCTCGTGACCCACCCTTGAGGGGTCACAGCAGTTTTACAGGGTCCCTGCGCACCTGTTCGGGGAAACAGCAGCCCTCCCTGCCACTCAGAGGACCGCACGATTTCCCACAGGCCACACTGCCTAGCAGTACCTTCAGCCCCGCACAGACAGTGTGCTAACGACAGACTTGGGTACCGGGGGCATGGGCGGGGGATTTCCCATGGAACTCTCTAAGGGCCCGGTGCCCTGTGTGGCCCGGGGAGTGCCCATGCCGTTCCTTGACCCCGCAGGACACTTGCATCCAGCAATAAGCAGCCCTCTGCCTCCACGGGGCTCAAACACCTGGGCCCCGTGTGCGGGCACCTGGCGTACGTGGAGGGAAACCCGCAGACCCCTCTGGCGCGAACCCACCACTGCGAAGATCCCCCTTTTCTTCCATCCGTAAAGGGGTCACGCTTGAGGAGTGGAGGAACATGGGGAGGCCCCCAGGAGATGGCTTTTCTCCGAGCCGCGGCTGGCTCGTTTCGGGCCTACACGTGGGCCGCGCATGCGCACTCAGGCTCCCAAGCACACACCTCCCTCGGCTCACCTGACCCACCCTTTAGAGGTCACAGCAGTTCCACAGGGTCCCTGGGCACCTGTCCGTGGACACAGGAGCCCTCCCTGCCACCTAGAGGAGCACGCGATTTCCCCTGGGGAACACTGCCCAGAAGCACTCCCAGCCTCGCACAGACACTGTACGCAGGATAGACTTGTGGACCAGGGGCCTGGGAGGGAATTTTCCAGGGAACTCTCTAAAGGCCAGGTGCCCTCTGTCGCCCTGGGAGTGCCCACGCCTTCCCTTAACCCTGCAGGACACTATCATCCAGCAATAAGCAGCCCTCTGCCTCCACGGGGCTCAAACACCTGGGCCCATTGTGCGAGCACCTGGCGTACGTGCAGGCAAACCCGCAGACCCCTCTGGCCCAAACCCACCACTGCGAAGATCCCCCTTTTCTTCCATCCGTAAAGGGGTCCTCCGTGAGGAGTGGAGGAACATGGGGAGGCCCCCAGGAGATGGCTTTTCTCCGAGCCGCGGCTGGCTCATTTCGGGCCTATAAGTGGGCCGCGCGTGCGCACTCAGGCTCCCCACCACAAGCCTCCCTCCGGTCACGGGACCCACCCGTGACGTGTCTCCTGAACCACCGTTGAGGGGTCACGTCACCCACCCCTGAGGGGTCACGTGACCACCACTGAGGGGTCTCGTGACCCACCCCACAGGGGTCACGTGTCCCAACCCTGAGGGGTCACGTGAACCAACCCTGAGGGGTCACGTGACCCACCCCTGAGGGATCACGTGACCCACCCCTGGGGGGTCACGTGACCCACCCCTGAGGGGTCTCGTGACCCACCCCACAGGGGTCACGTGACCCACCCCTGAGGGGTCACGTGACCCACCCTTGAGGGGTCTCGTGACCTAACCTTTTGGGGTCACGTGACCCACCCTTGAGGGGTCTCGTGACCTACCCTTTTGGGGTCACGTGACCCACCCTTGAGGGGTCTCGTGACCCACCCTTGAGGGGTCACAGCAGTTTTACAGGGTCCCTGCGCACCTGTTCGGGGAAACAGCAGCCCTCCCTGCCACTCAGAGGACCGCACGATTTCCCACAGGCCACACTGCCTAGCAGTACCTTCAGCCCCGCACAGACAGTGTGCTAAGGACAGACTTGGGTACCGGGGGCATGGGCGGGGGATTTCCCATGGAACTCTCTAAGGGCCCGGTGCCCTGTGTGGCCCGGGGAGTGCCCATGCCGTTCCTTGACCCCGCAGGACACTTGCATCCAGCAATAAGCAGCCCTCTGCCTCCACGGGGCTCAAACACCTGGGCCCGGTGTGCGGGCACCTGGCGTACGTGGAGGGAAACCCGCAGACCCCTCTGGCGCGAACCCACCACTGCGAAGATCCCCCTTTTCTTCCATCCGTAAAGGGGTCCTCCTTGAGGAGTGGAGGAACATGGGGAGGCCCCCAGGAGATGGCTTTTCTCCGAGCCGCGGCTGGCTCATTTCGGGCCTATAAGTGGGCCGCGCGTGCGCACTCAGGCTCCCCACCACAAGCCTCCCTCGGGTCACGGGACCCACCCTTGACGTGTCTCCTGAACCACCATTGAGGGGTCACGTCACCCACCCCTGAGGGGTCACGTGACCCACCCCTGAGGGGTCTTGTGACCCACCCCACAGGGGTCACGTGACCCACCCCTGAGGGGTCTCGTGACCCACTCCTGAGGGGTCACGTGACCCACCCCTGCGGGGTCACGTGACCCACCACTGAGGGGTCACGTGACCCACCACTGAGGGGTCTCGTGACCCACCCCTGAGGGGTCACGTGACCCACCCCTGAGGGGTCACGTGACCCACCCCTGAGGGGTCTCGTGACCCACCCCTGAGGGGTCACGTGACCCACCCCTGAGGGGTCTCGTGACCCACCCCACAGGGGTCACGTGACCCACCCCTGAGGGGTCACGTGACCCACCCTTGAGGGGTCTCGTGACCTACCCTTTTGGGGTCACGTGACCCACCCTTGAGGGGTCTCGTGACCCACCCTTGAGGGGTCTCGTGACCCACCCTTGAGGGGTCACAGCAGTTTTATAGGGTCCCTGCGCACCTGTTCGGGGAAACAGCAGCCCTCCCTGCCACTCAGAGGACCGCACGATTTCCCACAGGCCACACTGCCTAGCAGTACCTTCAGCCCCGCACAGACAGTGTGCTAAGGAGAGACTTGGGTACCGGGGGCATGGGCGGGGGATTTCCCATGGAACTCTGTAAGGGCCCGGTGCCCTGTGTGGCCCGGGGAGTGCCCATGCCGTTCCTTGACCCCGCAGGACACTTGCATCCAGCAATAAGCAGCCCTCTGCCTCCACGGGGCTCAAACACCTGGGCCCGGTGTGCGGGCACCTGGCGTACGTGGAGGGAAACCCGCAGACCCCTCTGGCGCGAACCCACCACTGCGAAGATCCCCCTTTTCTTCCATCCGTAAAGGGGTCACGCTTGAGGAGTGGAGGAACATGGGGAGGCCCCCAGGAGATGGCTTTTCTCCGAGCCGCGGCTGGCTCGTTTCGGGCCTACACGTGGGCCGCGCATGCGCACTCAGGCTCCCAAGCACACACCTCCCTCGGCTCAGCTGACCCACCCTTTAGAGGTCACAGCAGTTCCACAGGGTCCCTGGGCACCTGTCCGTGGACACAGGAGCCCTCCCTGCCACCTAGAGGAGCACGCGATTTCCCCTGGGGAACACTGCCCAGAAGCACTCCCAGCCTCGCACAGACACTGTACGCAGGATAGACTTGTGGACCAGGGGCCTGGGCGGGGAATTTTCCAGGGAACTCTCTAAAGGCCAGGTGCCCTCTGTCGCCCTGGGAGTGCCCACGCCTTCCCTTAACCCTGCAGGACACTATCATCCAGCAATAAGCAGCCCTCTGCCTCCACGGGGCTCAAACACCTGGGCCCATTGTGCGAGCACCTGGCGTACGTGCAGGCAAACCCGCAGACCCCTCTGGCCCAAACCCACCACTGCGAAGATCCCCCTTTTCTTCCATCCGTAAAGGGGTCCTCCGTGAGGAGTGGAGGAACATGGGGAGGCCCCCAGGAGATGGCTTTTCTCCGAGCCGCGGCTGGCTCATTTCGGGCCTATAAGTGGGCCGCGCGTGCGCACTCAGGCTCCCCACCACAAGCCTCCCTCCGGTCACGGGACCCACCCGTGACGTGTCTCCTGAACCACCGTTGAGGGGTCACGTCACCCACCCCTGAGGGGTCACGTGACCACCACTGAGGGGTCTCGTGACCCACCCCACAGGGGTCACGTGTCCCAACCCTGAGGGGTCACGTGAACCAACCCTGAGGGGTCACGTGACCCACCCCTGAGGGATCACGTGACCCACCCCTGGGGGGTCACGTGACCCACCCCTGAGGGGTCTCGTGACCCACCCCACAGGGGTCACGTGACCCACCCCTGAGGGGTCACGTGACCCACCCTTGAGGGGTCTCGTGACCTAACCTTTTGGGGTCACGTGACCCACCCTTGAGGGGTCTCGTGACCTACCCTTTTGGGGTCACGTGACCCACCCTTGAGGGGTCTCGTGACCCACCCTTGAGGGGTCACAGCAGTTTTACAGGGTCCCTGCGCACCTGTTCGGGGAAACAGCAGCCCTCCCTGCCACTCAGAGGACCGCACGATTTCCCACAGGCCACACTGCCTAGCAGTACCTTCAGCCCCGCACAGACAGTGTGCTAAGGACAGACTTGGGTACCGGGGGCATGGGCGGGGGATTTCCCATGGAACTCTCTAAGGGCCCGGTGCCCTGTGTGGCCCGGGGAGTGCCCATGCCGTTCCTTGACCCCGCAGGACACTTGCATCCAGCAATAAGCAGCCCTCTGCCTCTACGGGGCTCAAACACCTGGGCCCGGTGTGCGGGCACCTGGCGTACGTGGAGGGAAACCCGCAGACCCCTCTGGCGCGAACCCACCACTGCGAAGATCCCCCTTTTCTTCCATCCGTAAAGGGGTCCTCCTTGAGGAGTGGAGGAACATGGGGAGGCCCCCAGGAGATGGCTTTTCTCCGAGCCGCAGCTGGCTCATTTCGGGCCTATAAGTGGGCCGCGCGTGCGCACTCAGGCTCCCCACCACAAGCCTCCCTCGGGTCACGGGACCCACCCTTGACGTGTCTCCTGAACCACCATTGAGGGGTCACGTCACCCACCCCTGAGGGGTCACGTGACCCACCCCTGAGGGGTCTTGTGACCCACCCCACAGGGGTCACGTGACCCACCCCTGAGGGGTCTCGTGACCCACTCCTGAGGGGTCACGTGACCCACCCCTGCGGGGTCACGTGACCCACCACTGAGGGGTCACGTGACCCACCACTGAGGGGTCTCGTGACCCACCCCTGAGGGGTCACGTGACCCACCCCTGAGGGGTCACGTGACCCACCCCTGAGGGGTCTCGTGACCCACCCCTGAGGGGTCACGTGACCCACCCCTGAGGGGTCTCGTGACCCACCCCACAGGGGTCACGTGACCCACCCCTGAGGGGTCACGTGACCCACCCTTGAGGGGTCTCGTGACCTACCCTTTTGGGGTCACGTGACCCACCCTTGAGGGGTCTCGTGACCCACCCTTGAGGGGTCTCGTGACCCACCCTTGAGGGGTCACAGCAGTTTTACAGGGTCCCTGCGCACCTGTTCGGGGAAACAGCAGCCCTCCCTGCCACTCAGAGGACCGCACGATTTCCCACAGGCCACACTGCCTAGCAGTACCTTCAGCCCCGCACAGACAGTGTGCTAAGGAGAGACTTGGGTACCGGGGGCATGGGCGGGGGATTTCCCATGGAACTCTGTAAGGGCCCGGTGCCCTGTGTGGCCCGGGGAGTGCCCATGCCGTTCCTTGACCCCGCAGGACACTTGCATCCAGCAATAAGCAGCCCTCTGCCTCCACGGGGCTCAAACACCTGGGCCCGGTGTGCGGGCACCTGGCGTACGTGGAGGGAAACCCGCAGACCCCTCTGGCGCGAACCCACCACTGCGAAGATCCCCCTTTTCTTCCATCCGTAAAGGGGTCACGCTTGAGGAGTGGAGGAACATGGGGAGGCCCCCAGGAGATGGCTTTTCTCCGAGCCGCGGCTGGCTCGTTTCGGGCCTACACGTGGGCCGCGCATGCGCACTCAGGCTCCCAAGCACACACCTCCCTCGGCTCACCTGACCCACCCTTTAGAGGTCACAGCAGTTCCACAGGGTCCCTGGGCACCTGTCCGTGGACACAGGAGCCCTCCCTGCCACCTAGAGGAGCACGCGATTTCCCCTGGGGAACACTGCCCAGAAGCACTCCCAGCCTCGCACAGACACTGTACGCAGGATAGACTTGTGGACCAGGGGCCTGGGCGGGGAATTTTCCAGGGAACTCTCTAAAGGCCAGGTGCCCTCTGTCGCCCTAGGAGTGCCCATGCCTTCCCTTAACCCTGCAGGACACTATCATCCAGCAATAAGCAGCCCTCTGCCTCCACGGGGCTCAAACACCTGGGCCCATTGTGCGAGCACCTGGCGTACGTGCAGGCAAACACGCAGACCCCTCTGGCCCTAACCCACCACTGCGAAGATCCCCCTTTTCTTCCATCCGTAAAGGGGTCCTCCTTGAGGAGTGGAGGAACATGGGGAGGCCCCCAGGAGATGGCTTTTCTCCGAGCCGCGGCTGGCTCATTTCGGGCCTATAAGTGGGCCGCGCGTGCGCACTCAGGCTCCCCACCACAAGCCTCCCTCGGGTCACGGGACCCACCCTTGACGTGTCTCCTGAACCACCGTTGAGGGGTCACGGCACCCACCCCTGAGGGGTCAGGTGACCCACCCCTGAGGGGTCACGGCACCCACCCCTGAGGGGTCACGTGACCCACCCCTGAGGGGTCTCGTGACCCACCCCACAGGGGTCACGTGACCCAACCCTGAGGCGTCACGTGAACCAACCCTGAGGGGTCACGTGACCCACCCCTGAGGGATCACGTGACCCACTCCTGGGGGGTCACGTGACCCACCCCCGAGGGGTCTCGTGACCCACCCTTGAGGGGTCTCGTGACCCACCACTGAGGGGTCACGTGACCCACCCTTGAGGGGTCTCGTGACCTACCCTTTTGGGGTCACGTGACCCACCCTTGAGGGGTCTCGTGACCCACCCTTGAGGGGTCACAGCAGTTTTACAGGGTCCCTGCGCACCTGTTCGGGGAAACAGCAGCCCTCCCTGCCACTCAGAGGACCGCACGATTTCCCACAGGCCACACTGCCTAGCAGTACCTTCAGCCCCGCACAGACAGTGTGCTGAGGACAGACTTGGGTACCGGGGGCATGGGCGGGAGATTTCCCATGGAACTCTCTAAAGGCCCGGTGCCCTGTGTGGCCCGGGGAGTGCCCATGCCGTTCCTTGACCCCGCAGGACACTTGCATCCAGCAATAAGCACCCCTCTGCCTCCACGGGGCTCAAACACCTGGGCCCATTGTGCGAGCACCTGGCGTACGTGCAGGCAAACCCGCAGACCCCTCTGGCCCGAACCCACCACTGCGAAGATCCCCCTTTTCTTCCATCCGTAAAGGGGTCCTCCTTGAGAGGTGGAGGAACATGGGAGGCCCCCAGGAGATGGCTTTTCTCCGAGCCGCGGCTGGCTCATTTCGGGCCTATAAGTGGGCCGAGCATGCGCACTCAGGCTCCCCACCACAAGCCTCCCTCGGGTCACGGGACCCACCCTTGACGTGTCTCCTGAACCACCGTTAAGGGGTCACGTGACCCACCCCTGAGGGGTCACGTGACCCACCCCTGAGGGGTCTTGTGACCCACCCCACAGGGGTCACGTGACCCACCCCGGAGGGGTCACGTGACCCACCCCTGAGGGGTCTCGTGACCCACCCCTGAGGGGTCACGTGACCCACCCCTGAGGGGTCCCGTGACCCACCCCTGAGGGGTCACGTGACCCACCCCTGAGGGTTCGCATGACCCACCCTTGAGAGGTCTCGTGACCTACCCTTTTGGGGTCACGTGACCCACCCTTTTGGGGTCACATGACTCACCCTTGAGGGGTCTCGTGACCCACCCTTGAGGGGTCCCGTGAACCGCCCTTGGGAGGTCACGTTCCCCACCCTTAAGGGGTCACATGACCCACCTTGAGAGGTCACAGCAGTTTTACAGGGTCCCTGCGCACCTGTTCGGGGAAACAGCGGCCCTCCCTGCCACTCAGAGGACCGCACGATTTCCCACAGGCCACTGTGCCTAGCAGTACCTTCAGCCCCGCACAGACAGTGTGCTAAGGACAGACTTGGGTACCGGGAGCATGGGCGGGGGATTTCCCATGGAACTCTCTAAGGGCCCGGTGCCCTGTGTGGCCCGGGGAGTGCCCATGCCGTTCCTTGACCCCGCAGGACACTTGCATCCAGCAATAAGCAGCCCTCTGCCTCCACGGGGCTCAAACACCTGGGCCCGGTGTGCGGGCACTTGGCGTACGTGGAGGCAAACCCGCAGACCCCTCTGGCGCGAACCCACCACTGCGAAGATCCCCCTTTTCTTCCATCCGTAAAGGGGTCCTCCTTGAGGAGTGGAGGAACATGGGGAGGCCCCCAGGAGATGGCTTTTCTCCGAGCCGCGGCTGGCTCCTTTCGGGCCTATACGTGGGCCGCGCGTGCGCACTCAGGCTCCCCACAACAGGCCTCCCTCGGGTCACGGGACCCACCCTTGAGGTGTCTCCTGACCCACCCTTGAGGGGTCACGTGACCCACCCCGAGGGGTCACGTGACCCACACCGGAGGGGTGACGGGACCCACCCCTGGGGGTCTCGTGACGCACCCCTGAGGGGTCACGTGACCCACCCCTGGGGGGTCTCGTGACCGATCCTTGAGGGGTCACGTGACCCACCCCTGAGGGGTCACGTGACCCACCCTTGAGGGGTTTTGTGACCCACCCTTTTGGGGTCACGTGACCCACCCTTGCGGGGTCTCGTGACCCACCCTTGGGAGGTCACCTGTCCCACCCTGGAGGGGTCAGGTGACCCGCCCTTGAGAGGTCACAGCAGTATCACAGGGTCACTGCGCACCGGTCCATGGAAACAGAAGCCCTCCCTGCCACTCAGAGGACCGCGCGATTTCCCCTAGGCAACACTGCCCAGCAGCACTCTCAGCCCCGCACAGACAGTGTGCAAAGGACAGACTTGGATACCGGGGGCCTGGGCGGGGGATTTTCCATGGAACTCTCTGAGGGCCCGGTGCCCTGTGTCGCCCGGGAGTGCCCATGCCCTTCCTTGACCCCGCAGGACACTTGCATCCAGCAATAAGCAGCCGTCTACCTCCACGGGGCTCAAACACCTGGGCCCGGTGGGCGGGACCTGGCATACGTGGAGGCAAACCCCCTGAACCCTCTGGCCCGAACCCACCACTGCGAAGATCCCCCTTTTCTTCCATCCTTAAAGGGGCCCTCCCTGGGGAGTGGAGGAACAAGGGGAGGCCCCCAGGAGATGGCTTTTCTCCGAGCCGCGGCTGGCTCATTTCGGGCCTATAAGTGGGCCGCGCGTGCGCACTCAGGCTCCCCACCACAAGCCTCCCTCGGGTCACGGGACCCACCCTTGACGTGTCTCCTGAACCACCGTTGAGGGGTCACGTGACCCACCCCTGAGGGGTCACGTGACCCACCCCTGAGGGGTCTCGTGACCCACCCCACAGGGGTCACGTGACCCAACCCTGAGGCGTCACGTGACCCAACCCTGAGGGGTCTCGTGACCTACCCTTTTGGGGTCACGTGACCCACCCTTGAGGGGTCTCGTGACCCACCCTTGAGGGGTCACAGCAGTTTTACAGGGTCCCTGCGCACCTGTTCGGGGAAACAGCAGCCCTCCCTGCCACTCAGAGGACCGCACGATTTCCCACAGGCCACACTGCCTAGCAGTACCTTCAGCCCCGCACAGACAGTGTGCTAAGGACAGACTTGGGTACCTGGGGCATGGGCGGGGGATTTCCCATGGAACTCTCTAAGGGCCCGGTGCCCTGTGTGGCCCGGGGAGTGCCCATGCCGTTCCTTGACCCCGCAGGACACTTGCATCCAGCAATAAGCAGCCCTCTGCCTCCACGGGGCTCAAACACCTGGGCCCGGTGTGCGGGCACTTGGCGTACGTGGAGGCAAACCCGCAGACCCCTCTGGCGCGAACCCACCACTGCGAAGATCCCCCTTTTCTTCCATCCGTAAAGGGGTCCTCCTTGAGGAGTGGAGGAACATGGGGAGGCCCCCAGGAGATGGCTTTTCTCCGAGCCGCGGCTGGCTCCTTTCGGGCCTATACGTGGGCCGCGCGTGCGCACTCAGGCTCCCAAGCACACACCTCCCTCGGCTCACCTGACCCACCCTTTAGAGGTCACAGCAGTTCCACAGGGTCCCTGGGCACCTGTCCGTGGACACAGGAGCCCTCCCTGCCACCTAAAGGACCACGCGATTTCCGCTGGGGAACACTGCCCAGAAGCACTCCCAGCCTCGCACAGACACTGTGCGCAGGATAGACTTGTGGACCAGGGGCCTGGGCGGGGAATTTTCCAGGGAACTCTCTTAAGGCCAGGTGCCCTCTGTCGCCCTGGGAGTGCCCATGCCATCCCTTAACCCTGCAGGATACTATCATCCAGCAATAAGCAGCCCTCTGCCTCCACGGGGCTCAAACACCTGGGCCCGTTGTGCGAGCACCTGGCGTTCCTGCAGGCAAACCCGCAGACCCCTCTGGCCCGAACCCACCACTGGGAAGATCCCACTTTTCTTCCATCCGTAAAGGGGTCCTCCTTGAGGAGTGGAGGAACATGGGGAGGCCCCCAGGAGATGGCTTTTCTCCGAGCCGCGGCTGGCTCCTTTCGGGCCTATACGTGGGCCGCGCGTGCGCACTCAGGCTCCCCACAACAGGCCTCCCTCGGGTCACGGGACCCACCCTTGAGGTGTCTCCTGATCCACCCTGAGGGGTCCCGTGACCCACCCCTGAGGGGTCACGGGACCCACCCCTGAGGGTTCGCATGACCCACCCTTGAGAGGTCTCGTGACCTACCCTTTTGGGGTCACGTGACCCACCCTTTTGGGGTCACATGACCCACCCTTGAGGGGTCTCGTGACCCACCCTTGAGGGGTCCCGTGAACCGCCCTTGGGAGGTCACGTTCCCCACCCTTAAGGGGTCACATGACCCACCTTGAGAGGTCACAGCAGTTTTACAGGGTCCCTGCGCACCTGTTCGGGGAAACAGCGGCCCTCCCTGCCACTCAGAGGACCGACGATTTCCCACAGGCCACAGTGCCTAGCAGTACCTTCAGCCCCGCACAGACAGTGTGCTAAGGACAGACTTGGGTACCGGGGGCATGGGCGGGGAATTTCCCATGGAACTCTCTAAGGGCCCGGTGCCCTGTGTGGCCCGGGGAGTGCCCATGCCGTACCTTGACCCCGCAGGACACTTGCATCCAGCAATAAGCAGCCCTCTGCCCTCACGGGGCTCAAACACCTGGGCCCGGTGTGCGGGCACCTGGCGTACGTGGAGGCAAAACAGCAGACCCGTCTGGCGGGAACCCACCACTGCGAAGATCCCCCTTTTCTTCCATCCGTAAAGGGGTCACGCTTTAGGAGTGGAGGAACATGGGGAGTCCCCCAGGAGATGGCTTTTCTCCGAGCCGCGGCTGGCTCGTTTCGGGCCTATACGTGGTCCGCGCATGCGCACTCAGGCTCCCAAGCACACACCTCCCTCGGCTCACCTGACCCACCCTTTAGAGGTCACAGCAGTTCCACAGGGTCCCTGGGCACCTGTCCGTGGACACAGGAGCCCTCCCTGCCACCTAGAGGACCACGCGATAACCCCTGGGGAACACTGCCCAGAAGCACTCCCAGCCTCGCACAGACACTGTACGCAGGATAGACTTGTGGACCAGGGGCCTGGGCGGGGAATTTTCCAGGGAACTCTCTAAAGGCCAGGTGCCCTCTGTCGCCCTGGGAGTGCCCATGCCTTCCCTTAACCCTGCAGGACACTATCATCCAGCAATAAGCAGCCCTCTGCCTCCACGGGGCTCAAACACCTGGGCCCATTGTGCGAGCACCTGGCGTACGTGCAGGCAAACACGCAGACCCCTCTGGCCCTAACCCACCACTGCGAAGATCCCCCTTTTCGTCCATCCGTAAAGGGGTCCTCCTTGAGGAGTGGAGGAACATGGGGAGGCCCCCAGGAGATGGTTTTCTCCGAGCCGCGGCTGGCTCATTTCGGGCCTATAAGTGGGCCGCGCGTGCGCCTTCAGGCTCCCCACCACAAGCCTCCCTCGGGTCACGGGACCCACTCTTGACGTGTCTCCTGAACCACCATTGAGGGGTCACGGCACCCACCCCTGAGGGGTCACGTGACCCACCCCTGAGGGGTCACGTGACCCACTACTGGGGGGTCACGTGACCCACACCTGAGGGGTCTCGTGACCCACCCCACAGGGGTCACGTGACCCACCCCTGAGGGGTCACATGACCCACCCTTGAGGGGTCTCGTGACCTACCCTTTTGGGGTCACGTGACCCACCCTTGAGGGGTCTCGTGACCTACCCTTTTGGGGTCACGTGACCCACCCTTGAGGGGTCTCGTGACCCACCCTTGAGGGGTCACAGCAGTTTTACAGGGTCCCTGCGCACCTGTTCGGGGAAACAGCAGCCCTCCCTGCCACTCAGAGGACCGCACGATTTCCCATAGGCCACACTGCCTAGCAGTACCTTCAGCCCCGCACAGACAGTGTGCTAAGGACAGACTTGGTTACCGGGGCCATGGGCGGGGGATTTCCCATGGAACTCTCTAAGGGCTCGGTGCCCTGTGTGGCCCGGGGAGTGCCCATGCCGTTCCTTGACCCCGCAGGACACTTGCATCCAGCAATAAGCAGCCCTCTGCCTCCACGGGGCTCAAACACCTGGGCCCGGTGTGCGGGCACTTGGCGTACGTGGAGGCAAACCCGCAGACCCCTCTGGCGCGAACCCACCACTGCGAAGATCCCCCTTTTCTTCCATCCGTAAAGGGGTCACGCTTTAGGAGTGGAGGAACATGGGGAGTCCCCCAGGAGATGGCTTTTCTCCGAGCCGCGGCTGGCTCGTTTCGGGCCTATACGTGGTCCGCGCATGCGCACTCAGGCTCCCAAGCACACACCTCCCTCGGCTCACCTGACCCACCCTTTAGAGGTCACAGCAGTTCCACAGGGTCCCTGGGCACCTGTCCGTGGACACAGGAGCCCTCCCTGCCACCTAGAGGACCACGCGATAACCCCTGGGGAACACTGCCCAGAAGCACTCCCAGCCTCGCACAGACACTGTACGCAGGATAGACTTGTGGACCAGGGGCCTGGGCGGGGAATTTTCCAGGGAACTCTCTAAAGGCCAGGTGCCCTCTGTCGCCCTGGGAGTGCCCATGCCTTCCCTTAACCCTGCAGGACACTATCATCCAGCAATAAGCAGCCCTCTGCCTCCACGGGGCTCAAACACCTGGGCCCATTGTGCGAGCACCTGGCGTACGTGCAGGCAAACACGCAGACCCCTCTGGCCCTAACCCACCACTGCGAAGATCCCCCTTTTCGTCCATCCGTAAAGGGGTCCTCCTTGAGGAGTGGAGGAACATGGGGAGGCCCCCAGGAGATGGTTTTCTCCGAGCCGCGGCTGGCTCATTTCGGGCCTATAAGTGGGCCGCGCGTGCGCCTTCAGGCTCCCCACCACAAGCCTCCCTCGGGTCACGGGACCCACTCTTGACGTGTCTCCTGAACCACCATTGAGGGGTCACGGCACCCACCCCTGAGGGGTCACGTGACCCACCCCTGAGGGGTCACGTGACCCACTACTGGGGGGTCACGTGACCCACACCTGAGGGGTCTCGTGACCCACCCCACAGGGGTCACGTGACCCACCCCTGAGGGGTCACATGACCCACCCTTGAGGGGTCTCGTGACCTACCCTTTTGGGGTCACGTGACCCACCCTTGAGGGGTCTCGTGACCTACCCTTTTGGGGTCACGTGACCCACCCTTGAGGGGTCTCGTGACCCACCCTTGAGGGGTCACAGCAGTTTTACAGGGTCCCTGCGCACCTGTTCGGGGAAACAGCAGCCCTCCCTGCCACTCAGAGGACCGCACGATTTCCCATAGGCCACCTGCCTAGAAGTACCTTCAGCCCCGCACAGACAGTGTGCTAAGGACAGACTTGGTTACCGGGGCCATGGGCGGGGGATTTCCCATGGAACTCTCTAAGGGCCCGGTGCCCTGTGTGGCCCGGGGAGTGCCCATGCCGTTCCTTGACCCCGCAGGACACTTGCATCCAGCAATAAGCAGCCCTCTGCCTCCACGGGGCTCAAACACCTGGGCCCGGTGTGCGGGCACTTGGCGTACGTGGAGGCAAACCCGCAGACCCCTCTGGCGCGAACCCACCACTGCGAAGATCCCCCTTTTCTTCCATCCGTAAAGGGGTCCTCCTTGAGGAGTGGAGGAACATGGGGAGGCCCCCAGGAGATGGCTTTTCTCCGAGCCGCGGCTGGCTCCTTTCGGGCCTGTACGTGGGCCGCGCGTGCGCACTCAGGCTCCCAAGCACACACCTCCCTCGGCTCACCTGACCCACCCTTTAGAGGTCACAGCAGTTCCACAGGGTCCCTGGGCACCTGTCCGTGGACACAGGAGCCCTCCCTGCCACCTAAAGGACCACGCGATTTCCGCTGGGGAACACTGCCCAGAAGCACTCCCAGCCTCGCACAGACACTGTGCGCAGGATAGACTTGTGGACCAGGGGCCTGGGCGGGGAATTTTCCAGGGAACTCTCTTAAGGCCAGGTGCCCTCTGTCGCCCTGGGAGTGCCCATGCCATCCCTTAACCCTGCAGGATACTATCATCCAGCAATAAGCAGCCCTCTGCCTCCACGGGGCTCAAACACCTGGGCCCGTTGTGCGAGCACCTGGCGTTCCTGCAGGCAAACCCGCAGACCCCTCTGGCCCGAACCCACCACTGGGAAGATCCCACTTTTCTTCCATCCGTAAAGGGGTCCTCCTTGAGGAGTGGAGGAACATGGGGAGGCCCCCAGGAGATGGCTTTTTCTCCGAGCCGCGGCTGGCTCCTTTCGGGCCTATACGTGGGCCGCGCGTGCGCCACTCAGGCCCCCCCACAACAGGCCTCACCTCGGGTCACGGGACCCACCCTTGAGGTGTCTCCTGACCCACCCTTGAGGGTCACGTGACCCACCCCCGAGGGGTCACGTGACCCACACCGGAGGGGGTGACGGGACCCACCCCTGGGGGTCTAGTGACGCACACCTGAGGGGTCACGTGACCCACCCCTGGGGGGTCTCGTGACCGATCCTTGAGGGGTCACGTGACCCACCCCTGAGGGGTCACGTGACCCACCCTTGAGGGGTTTTGTGACCCACCCTTTTGGGGTCACGTGACCCACCCTTGCGGGGTCTCGTGACCCACCCTTGGGAGGTCACCTGTCCCACCCTGGAGGGGTCAGGTGACCCGCCCTTGAGAGGTCACAGCAGTATCACAGGGTCACTGCGCACCGGTCCATGGAAACAGAAGCCCTCCCTGCCACTCAGAGGACCGCGCGATTTCCCCTAGGCAACACTGCCCAGCAGCACTCTCAGCCCCGCACAGACAGTGTGCAAAGGACAGACTTGGATACCGGGGGCCTGGGCGGGGGATTTTCCATGGAACTCTCTGAGGGCCCGGTGCCCTGTGTCGCCCGGGAGTGCCCATGCCCTTCCTTGACCCCGCAGGACACTTGCATCCAGCAATAAGCAGCCGTCTACCTCCACGGGGCTCAAACACCTGGGCCCGGTGGGCGGGACCTGGCATACGTGGAGGCAAACCCCCTGAACCCTCTGGCCCGAACCCACCACTGCGAAGATCCCCCTTTTCTTCCATCCTTAAAGGGGCCCTCCCTGGGGAGTGGAGGAACAAGGGGAGGCCCCCAGGAGATGGCTTTTCTCCGAGCCGCGGCTGGCTCATTTCGGGCCTATAAGTGGGCCGCGCGTGCGCACTCAGGCTCCCCACCACAAGCCTCCCTCGGGTCACGGGACCCACCCTTGACGTGTCTCCTGAACCACCGTTGAGGGGTCACGTCACCCACCCCTGAGGGGTCACGTGACCCACCCCTGAGGGGTCTCGTGACCCACCCCACAGGGGTCACGTGACCCAACCCTGAGGCGTCACGTGAACCAACCCTGAGGGGTCACGTGACCCACCCCTGAGGGATCACGTGACCCACTCCTGGGGGGTCACGTGACCCACCCCCGAGGTGTCTCGTGACCCACCCTTGAGGGGTCTCGTGACCCACCCCTGAGGGGTCACGTGACCCACCCTTGAGGGGTCTCGTGACCTACCCTTTTGGGGTCACGTGACCCACCCTTGAGGGGTCTCGTGACCTACCCTTTTGGGGTCACGTGACCCACCCTTGAGGGGTCTCGTGACCCACCCTTGAGGGGTCACAGCAGTTTTACAGGGTCCCTGCGCACCTGTTCGGGGAAACAGCAGCCCTCCCTGCCACTCAGAGGACCGCACGATTTCCCACAGGCCACACTGCCTAGCAGTACCTTCAGCCCCGCACAGACAGTGTGCTAAGGACAGACTTGGGTACCGGGGGCATGGGCGGGGGATTTCCCATGGAACTCTCTAAAGGCCCGGTGCCCTCTGTGGCCCGGGGAGTGCCCATGCCGTTCCTTGACCCGGCAGGACACTGGCATCCAGCAATAAGCAGCCCTCTGCCTCCACGGGGCTCAAACACCTGGGCCCGGTGTGCGGGCACCTGGCGTACGTGGAGGGAAACCCGCAGACACCTCTGGCGCGAACCCACCACTGCGAAGATCCCCCTTTTCTTCCATCCGTAAAGGGGTCACGCTTGAGGAGTGGAGGAACATGGGGAGGCCCCCAGGAGATGGCTTTTCTCCAAGCCGCGGCTGGCTCGTTTTGGGCCTATACGTGGGCCGCGAGTGCGCACTCAGGCTCCCAAGCACACACCTCCCTCGGCTCACCTGACCCACCCTTTAGAGGTCACAGCAGTTCCACAGGGTCCCTGGGCACCTGTCCGTGGACACAGGAGCCCTGCCTGCCACCTAGAGGACCACGCGATAACCCCTGGGGAACACTGCCCAGAAGCACTCCCAGCCTCGCACAGACACTGTACGCAGGATAGACTTGTGGACCAGGGGCCTGGGCGGGGAATTTTCCAGGGAACTCTCTAAAGGCCAGGTGCCCTCTGTCGCCCTGGGAGTGCCCATGCCTTCCCTTAACCCTGCAGGACACTATCATCCAGCAATAAGCAGCCCTCTGCCTCCACGGGACTCAAACACCTGGGCCCATTGTGCGAGACCCTGGCGTACGTGCAGGCAAACACGCAGACCCCTCTGGCCCTAACCCACCACTGCGAAGATCCCCCTTTTCGTCCATCCGTAAAGGGGTCCTCCTTGAGGAGTGGAGGAACATGGGGAGGCCCCCAGGAGATGGCTTTTCTCCGAGCCGCGGCTGGCTCATTTCGGGCCTATAAGTGGGCCGCGCGTGCGCACTCAGGCTCCCCACCACAAGCCTCCCTCGGGTCACGGGACCCACCCTTGACGTGTCTCCTGAACCACCGTTGAGGGGTCACGGCACCCACCCCTGAGGGGTCAGGTGACCCACCCCTGAGGGGTCACGTGACCCACCCCTGAGGGGTCTCGTGACCCACCCCTGAGGGGTCACGTGACCCACTACTGGGGGGTCACGTGACCCACACCTGAGGGGTCTCGTGACCCACCCCACAGGGGTCACGTGACCCACCCCTGAGGGGTCACATGACCCACCCTTGAGGGGTCTCGTGACCTACCCTTTTGGGGTCACGTGACCCACCCTTGAGGGGTCTCGTGACCTACCCTTTTGGGGTCACGTGACCCACCCTTGAGGGGTCTCGTGACCTACCCTTTTGGGGTCACGTGACCCACCCTTTTGGGGTCACATGACCCACCCTTGAGGGGTCTCGTGACCCACCCTTGAGGGGTCCCGTGAACCGCCCTTGGGAGGTCACGTTCCCCACCCTTAAGGGGTCACATGACCCACCTTGAGAGGTCACAGCAGTTTTACAGGGTCCCTGCGCACCTGTTCGGGGAAACAGCGGCCCTCCCTGCCACTCAGAGGACCGACGATTTCCCACAGGCCACAGTGCCTAGCAGTACCTTCAGCCCCGCACAGACAGTGTGCTAAGGACAGACTTGGGTACCGGGGGCATGGGCGGGGGATTTCCCATGGAACTCTCTAAGGGCCCGGTGCCCTGTGTGGCCCGGGGAGTGCCCATGCCGTACCTTGACCCCGCAGGACACTTGCATCCAGCAATAAGCAGCCCTCTGCCCTCACGGGGCTCAAACACCTGGGCCCGGTGTGCGGGCACCTGGCGTACGTGGAGGCAAAACAGCAGACCCGTCTGGCGGGAACCCACCACTGCGAAGATCCCCCTTTTCTTCCATCCGTAAAGGGGTCACGCTTTAGGAGTGGAGGAACATGGGGAGTCCCCCAGGAGATGGCTTTTCTCCGAGCCGCGGCTGGCTCGTTTCGGGCCTATACGTGGTCCGCGCATGCGCACTCAGGCTCCCAAGCACACACCTCCCTCGGCTCACCTGACCCACCCTTTAGAGGTCACAGCAGTTCCACAGGGTCCCTGGGCACCTGTCCGTGGACACAGGAGCCCTCCCTGCCACCTAGAGGACCACGCGATAACCCCTGGGGAACACTGCCCAGAAGCACTCCCAGCCTCGCACAGACACTGTACGCAGGATAGACTTGTGGACCAGGGGCCTGGGCGGGGAATTTTCCAGGGAACTCTCTAAAGGCCAGGTGCCCTCTGTCGCCCTGGGAGTGCCCATGCCTTCCCTTAACCCTGCAGGACACTATCATCCAGCAATAAGCAGCCCTCTGCCTCCACGGGGCTCAAACACCTGGGCCCATTGTGCGAGCACCTGGCGTACGTGCAGGCAAACACGCAGACCCCTCTGGCCCTAACCCACCACTGCGAAGATCCCCCTTTTCGTCCATCCGTAAAGGGGTCCTCCTTGAGGAGTGGAGGAACATGGGGAGGCCCCCAGGAGATGGTTTTCTCCGAGCCGCGGCTGGCTCATTTCGGGCCTATAAGTGGGCCGCGCGTGCGCCTTCAGGCTCCCCACCACAAGCCTCCCTCGGGTCACGGGACCCACTCTTGACGTGTCTCCTGAACCACCATTGAGGGGTCACGGCACCCACCCCTGAGGGGTCACGTGACCCACCCCTGAGGGGTCACGTGACCCACTACTGGGGGGTCACGTGACCCACACCTGAGGGGTCTCGTGACCCACCCCACAGGGGTCACGTGACCCACCCCTGAGGGGTCACATGACCCACCCTTGAGGGGTCTCGTGACCTACCCTTTTGGGGTCACGTGACCCACCCTTGAGGGGTCTCGTGACCTACCCTTTTGGGGTCACGTGACCCACCCTTGAGGGGTCTCGTGACCCACCCTTGAGGGGTCACAGCAGTTTTACAGGGTCCCTGCGCACCTGTTCGGGGAAACAGCAGCCCTCCCTGCCACTCAGAGGACCGCACGATTTCCCATAGGCCACACTGCCTAGCAGTACCTTCAGCCCCGCACAGACAGTGTGCTAAGGACAGACTTGGTTACCGGGGCCATGGGCGGGGGATTTCCCATGGAACTCTCTAAGGGCTCGGTGCCCTGTGTGGCCCGGGGAGTGCCCATGCCGTTCCTTGACCCCGCAGGACACTTGCATCCAGCAATAAGCAGCCCTCTGCCTCCACGGGGCTCAAACACCTGGGCCCGGTGTGCGGGCACTTGGCGTACGTGGAGGCAAACCCGCAGACCCCTCTGGCGCGAACCCACCACTGCGAAGATCCCCCTTTTCTTCCATCCGTAAAGGGGTCACGCTTTAGGAGTGGAGGAACATGGGGAGTCCCCCAGGAGATGGCTTTTCTCCGAGCCGCGGCTGGCTCGTTTCGGGCCTATACGTGGTCCGCGCATGCGCACTCAGGCTCCCAAGCACACACCTCCCTCGGCTCACCTGACCCACCCTTTAGAGGTCACAGCAGTTCCACAGGGTCCCTGGGCACCTGTCCGTGGACACAGGAGCCCTCCCTGCCACCTAGAGGACCACGCGATAACCCCTGGGGAACACTGCCCAGAAGCACTCCCAGCCTCGCACAGACACTGTACGCAGGATAGACTTGTGGACCAGGGGCCTGGGCGGGGAATTTTCCAGGGAACTCTCTAAAGGCCAGGTGCCCTCTGTCGCCCTGGGAGTGCCCATGCCTTCCCTTAACCCTGCAGGACACTATCATCCAGCAATAAGCAGCCCTCTGCCTCCACGGGGCTCAAACACCTGGGCCCATTGTGCGAGCACCTGGCGTACGTGCAGGCAAACACGCAGACCCCTCTGGCCCTAACCCACCACTGCGAAGATCCCCCTTTTCGTCCATCCGTAAAGGGGTCCTCCTTGAGGAGTGGAGGAACATGGGGAGGCCCCCAGGAGATGGTTTTCTCCGAGCCGCGGCTGGCTCATTTCGGGCCTATAAGTGGGCCGCGCGTGCGCCTTCAGGCTCCCCACCACAAGCCTCCCTCGGGTCACGGGACCCACTCTTGACGTGTCTCCTGAACCACCATTGAGGGGTCACGGCACCCACCCCTGAGGGGTCACGTGACCCACCCCTGAGGGGTCACGTGACCCACTACTGGGGGGTCACGTGACCCACACCTGAGGGGTCTCGTGACCCACCCCACAGGGGTCACGTGACCCACCCCTGAGGGGTCACATGACCCACCCTTGAGGGGTCTCGTGACCTACCCTTTTGGGGTCACGTGACCCACCCTTGAGGGGTCTCGTGACCTACCCTTTTGGGGTCACGTGACCCACCCTTGAGGGGTCTCGTGACCCACCCTTGAGGGGTCACAGCAGTTTTACAGGGTCCCTGCGCACCTGTTCGGGGAAACAGCAGCCCTCCCTGCCACTCAGAGGACCGCACGATTTCCCATAGGCCACACTGCCTAGCAGTACCTTCAGCCCCGCACAGACAGTGTGCTAAGGACAGACTTGGTTACCGGGGCCATGGGCGGGGGATTTCCCATGGAACTCTCTAAGGGCCCGGTGCCCTGTGTGGCCCGGGGAGTGCCCATGCCGTTCCTTGACCCCGCAGGACACTTGCATCCAGCAATAAGCAGCCCTCTGCCTCCACGGGGCTCAAACACCTGGGCCCGGTGTGCGGGCACTTGGCGTACGTGGAGGCAAACCCGCAGACCCCTCTGGCGCGAACCCACCACTGCGAAGATCCCCCTTTTCTTCCATCCGTAAAGGGGTCCTCCTTGAGGAGTGGAGGAACATGGGGAGGCCCCCAGGAGATGGCTTTTCTCCGAGCCGCGGCTGGCTCCTTTCGGGCCTGTACGTGGGCCGCGCGTGCGCACTCAGGCTCCCAAGCACACACCTCCCTCGGCTCACCTGACCCACCCTTTAGAGGTCACAGCAGTTCCACAGGGTCCCTGGGCACCTGTCCGTGGACACAGGAGCCCTCCCTGCCACCTAAAGGACCACGCGATTTCCGCTGGGGAACACTGCCCAGAAGCACTCCCAGCCTCGCACAGACACTGTGCGCAGGATAGACTTGTGGACCAGGGGCCTGGGCGGGGAATTTTCCAGGGAACTCTCTTAAGGCCAGGTGCCCTCTGTCGCCCTGGGAGTGCCCATGCCATCCCTTAACCCTGCAGGATACTATCATCCAGCAATAAGCAGCCCTCTGCCTCCACGGGGCTCAAACACCTGGGCCCGTTGTGCGAGCACCTGGCGTTCCTGCAGGCAAACCCGCAGACCCCTCTGGCCCGAACCCACCACTGGGAAGATCCCACTTTTCTTCCATCCGTAAAGGGGTCCTCCTTGAGGAGTGGAGGAACATGGGGAGGCCCCCAGGAGATGGCTTTTCTCCGAGCCGCGGCTGGCTCCTTTCGGGCCTATACGTGGGCCGCGCGTGCGCACTCAGGCCCCCCACAACAGGCCTCCCTCGGGTCACGGGACCCACCCTTGAGGTGTCTCCTGACCCACCCTTGAGGGGTCACGTGACCCACCCCCGAGGGGTCACGTGACCCACACCGGAGGGGTGACGGGACCCACCCCTGGGGGTCTAGTGACGCACACCTGAGGGGTCACGTGACCCACCCCTGGGGGGTCTCGTGACCGATCCTTGAGGGGTCACGTGACCCACCCCTGAGGGGTCACGTGACCCACCCTTGAGGGGTTTTGTGACCCACCCTTTTGGGGTCACGTGACCCACCCTTGCGGGGTCTCGTGACCCACCCTTGGGAGGTCACCTGTCCCACCCTGGAGGGGTCAGGTGACCCGCCCTTGAGAGGTCACAGCAGTATCACAGGGTCACTGCGCACCGGTCCATGGAAACAGAAGCCCTCCCTGCCACTCAGAGGACCGCGCGATTTCCCCTAGGCAACACTGCCCAGCAGCACTCTCAGCCCCGCACAGACAGTGTGCAAAGGACAGACTTGGATACCGGGGGCCTGGGCGGGGGATTTTCCATGGAACTCTCTGAGGGCCCGGTGCCCTGTGTCGCCCGGGAGTGCCCATGCCCTTCCTTGACCCCGCAGGACACTTGCATCCAGCAATAAGCAGCCGTCTACCTCCACGGGGCTCAAACACCTGGGCCCGGTGGGCGGGACCTGGCATACGTGGAGGCAAACCCCCTGAACCCTCTGGCCCGAACCCACCACTGCGAAGATCCCCCTTTTCTTCCATCCTTAAAGGGGCCCTCCCTGGGGAGTGGAGGAACAAGGGGAGGCCCCCAGGAGATGGCTTTTCTCCGAGCCGCGGCTGGCTCATTTCGGGCCTATAAGTGGGCCGCGCGTGCGCACTCAGGCTCCCCACCACAAGCCTCCCTCGGGTCACGGGACCCACCCTTGACGTGTCTCCTGAACCACCGTTGAGGGGTCACGTCACCCACCCCTGAGGGGTCACGTGACCCACCCCTGAGGGGTCTCGTGACCCACCCCACAGGGGTCACGTGACCCAACCCTGAGGCGTCACGTGAACCAACCCTGAGGGGTCACGTGACCCACCCCTGAGGGATCACGTGACCCACTCCTGGGGGGTCACGTGACCCACCCCCGAGGTGTCTCGTGACCCACCCTTGAGGGGTCTCGTGACCCACCCCTGAGGGGTCACGTGACCCACCCTTGAGGGGTCTCGTGACCTACCCTTTTGGGGTCACGTGACCCACCCTTGAGGGGTCTCGTGACCTACCCTTTTGGGGTCACGTGACCCACCCTTGAGGGGTCTCGTGACCCACCCTTGAGGGGTCACAGCAGTTTTACAGGGTCCCTGCGCACCTGTTCGGGGAAACAGCAGCCCTCCCTGCCACTCAGAGGACCGCACGATTTCCCACAGGCCACACTGCCTAGCAGTACCTTCAGCCCCGCACAGACAGTGTGCTAAGGACAGACTTGGGTACCGGGGGCATGGGCGGGGGATTTCCCATGGAACTCTCTAAAGGCCCGGTGCCCTCTGTGGCCCGGGGAGTGCCCATGCCGTTCCTTGACCCGGCAGGACACTGGCATCCAGCAATAAGCAGCCCTCTGCCTCCACGGGGCTCAAACACCTGGGCCCGGTGTGCGGGCACCTGGCGTACGTGGAGGGAAACCCGCAGACACCTCTGGCGCGAACCCACCACTGCGAAGATCCCCCTTTTCTTCCATCCGTAAAGGGGTCACGCTTGAGGAGTGGAGGAACATGGGGAGGCCCCCAGGAGATGGCTTTTCTCCAAGCCGCGGCTGGCTCGTTTTGGGCCTATACGTGGGCCGCGAGTGCGCACTCAGGCTCCCAAGCACACACCTCCCTCGGCTCACCTGACCCACCCTTTAGAGGTCACAGCAGTTCCACAGGGTCCCTGGGCACCTGTCCGTGGACACAGGAGCCCTGCCTGCCACCTAGAGGACCACGCGATAACCCCTGGGGAACACTGCCCAGAAGCACTCCCAGCCTCGCACAGACACTGTACGCAGGATAGACTTGTGGACCAGGGGCCTGGGCGGGGAATTTTCCAGGGAACTCTCTAAAGGCCAGGTGCCCTCTGTCGCCCTGGGAGTGCCCATGCCTTCCCTTAACCCTGCAGGACACTATCATCCAGCAATAAGCAGCCCTCTGCCTCCACGGGACTCAAACACCTGGGCCCATTGTGCGAGACCCTGGCGTACGTGCAGGCAAACACGCAGACCCCTCTGGCCCTAACCCACCACTGCGAAGATCCCCCTTTTCGTCCATCCGTAAAGGGGTCCTCCTTGAGGAGTGGAGGAACATGGGGAGGCCCCCAGGAGATGGCTTTTCTCCGAGCCGCGGCTGGCTCATTTCGGGCCTATAAGTGGGCCGCGCGTGCGCACTCAGGCTCCCCACCACAAGCCTCCCTCGGGTCACGGGACCCACCCTTGACGTGTCTCCTGAACCACCGTTGAGGGGTCACGGCACCCACCCCTGAGGGGTCAGGTGACCCACCCCTGAGGGGTCACGTGACCCACCCCTGAGGGGTCTCGTGACCCACCCCTGAGGGGTCACGTGACCCACTACTGGGGGGTCACGTGACCCACACCTGAGGGGTCTCGTGACCCACCCCACAGGGGTCACGTGACCCACCCCTGAGGGGTCACATGACCCACCCTTGAGGGGTCTCGTGACCTACCCTTTTGGGGTCACGTGACCCACCCTTGAGGGGTCTCGTGACCTACCCTTTTGGGGTCACGTGACCCACCCTTGAGGGGTCTCGTGACCTACCCTTTTGGGGTCACGTGACCCACCCTTTTGGGGTCACATGACCCACCCTTGAGGGGTCTCGTGACCCACCCTTGAGGGGTCCCGTGAACCGCCCTTGGGAGGTCACGTTCCCCACCCTTAAGGGGTCACATGACCCACCTTGAGAGGTCACAGCAGTTTTACAGGGTCCCTGCGCACCTGTTCGGGGAAACAGCGTCCCTCCCTGCCACTCAGAGGACCGCACGATTTCCCACAGGCCACTGTGCCTAGCAGTACCTTCAGCCCCGCACAGACAGTGTGCTAAGGACAGACTTGGGTACCGGGAGCATGGGCGGGGGATTTCCCATGGAACTCTCTAAGGGCCCGGTGCCCTGTGTGGCCCGGGGAGTGCCCATGCCGTTCCTTGACCCCGCAGGACACTTGCATCCAGCAATAAGCAGCCCTCTGCCCTCACGGGGCTCAAACACCTGGACCCCGTGTGCGGGCACCTGGCGTACGTGGAGGCAAAACAGCAGACCCGTCTGGCGCGAACCCACCACTGCGAAGATCCCCCTTTTCTTCCATCCGTAAAGGGGTCACGCTTGAGGAGTGGAGGAACATGGGGAGGCCCCCAGGAGATGGCTTTTCTCCGAGCCGCGGCTGGCTCGTTTCGGGCCTATACGTGGTCCGCGCATGCGCACTCAGGCTCCCAAGCACACACCTCCCTGGGCTCACCTGACCCACCCTTTAGAGGTCACAGCAGTTCCACAGGGTCCCTGGGCACCTGTCCGTGGACACAGGAGCCCTCCCTGCCACCTAGAGGACCACGCGATTTCCCCTGGGGAACACTGCCCAGAAGCACTCCCAGCCTCGCACAGACACTGTACGCAGGATAGACTTGTGGACCAGGGGCCTGGGCGGGGAATTTTCCAGGGAACTCTCTAAAGGCCAGGTGCCCTCTGTCGCCCTAGGAGTGCCCATGCCTTCCCTTAACCCTGCAGGACACTATCATCCAGCAATAAGCAGCCCTCTGCCTCCACGGGGCTCAAACACCTGGGCCCATTGTGCGAGCACCTGGCGTACGTGCAGGCAAACACGCAGACCCCTCTGGCCCTAACCCACCACTGCGAAGATCCCCCTTTTCTTCCATCCGTAAAGGGGTCCTCCTTGAGGAGTGGAGGAACATGGGGAGGCCCCCAGGAGATGGCTTTTCTCCGAGCCGCGGCTGGCTCATTTCGGGCCTATAAGTGGGCCGCGCGTGCGCACTCAGGCTCCCCACCACAAGCCTCCCTCGGGTCACGGGACCCACCCTTGACGTGTCTCCTGAACCACCGTTGAGGGGTCACGGCACCCACCCCTGAGGGGTCAGGTGACCCACCCCTGAGGGGTCACGTGACCCACCCCTGAGGGGTCTCGTGACCCACCCCTGAGGGGTCACGTGACCCACCCCTGAGGGGTCTTGGAACCCACCCCACAGGGGTCACGTGACCCACCCCTGAGGGGTCACGTGACCCACACCACAGGGGTCACGTGACCCACCCCTGAGGGGTCTCGTGACCCACCCCTGAGGGGTCTCGTGACCCACCCCACAGGGGTCACGTGACCCAACCCTGAGGGGTCACGTGAACCAACCCTGAGGGGTCACGTGACCCAACCCTGAGGGATCACGTGACCCACTCCTGGGGGGTCACGTGACCCACCCCCGAGGGGTCTCGTGACCCACCCTTGAGGGGTCTCGTGACCCACCCCTGAGGGGTCACGTGACCCACCCTTGAGGGGTCTCGTGACCTACCCTTTTGGGGTCACGTGACCCACCCTTGAGGGGTCTCGTGACCTACCCTTTTGGGGTCACGTGACCCACCCTTGAGGGGTCTCGTGACCCACCCTTGAGGGGTCACAGCAGTTTTACAGGGTCCCTGCGCACCTGTTCGGGGAAACAGCAGCCCTCCCTGCCACTCAGAGGACCGCACGATTTCCCACAGGCCACACTGCCTAGCAGTACCTTCAGCCCCGCACAGACAGTGTGCTAAGGACAGACTTGGGTACCGGGGGCATGGGCGGGGGATTTCCCATGGAACTCTCTAAAGGCCCGGTGCCCTGTGTGGCCCGGGGAGTGCCCATGCCGTTCCTTGACCCCGCAGGACACTTGCATCCAGCAATAAGCAGCCCTCTGCCTCCACGGGGCTCAAACACCTGGGCCCGGCGTGCGGGCACCTGGCGTACGTGGAGGGAAACCCGCAGACCCCTCTGGCGCGAACCCACCACTGCGAAGATCCCCCTTTTCTTCCATCCATAAAGGGGTCACGCTTGAGGAGTGGAGGAACATGGGGAGGCCCCCAGGAGATGGCTTTTCTCCGAGCCGCGGCTGGCTCGTTTCAGGCCTATACGTGGTCCGCGCATGCGCACTCAGGCTCCCCACCACAAGCCTCCCTCGGATCACGGGACCCACCCTAGACGTGTCTCCTGAACCACCGTTGAGGGTTCACGTCACCCACCCCTGAGGGGTCACGTGACCCACCCCTGAGGGGTCTTGTGACTCACCCCTGAGGGGTCCCGTGACCCACCCCTGAGGGGTCCCGTGACCCACCCCTGAGGGGTCACGTGACCCACCCCTGAGGGTTCGCATGACCCACCCTTGAGAGGTCTCGTGACCTACCCTTTTGGGGTCACGTGACCCACCCTTGTGGGGTCACATGACCCACCCGTGAGGGGTCTCGTGACCCACCCTTGAGGGGTCCCGTGAACCGCCCTTGGGAGGTCACGTTCCCCACCCTTAAGGGGTCACATGACCCACCTTGAGAGGTCACAGCAGTTTTACAGGGTCCCTGCGCACCTGTTCGGGGAAACAGCGGCCCTCACTGCCACTCAGAGGACCGACGATTTCCCACAGGCCACAGTGCCTAGCAGTACCTTCAGCCCCGCACAGACAGTGTGCTAAGGACAGACTTGGGTACCGGGGGCATGGGCGGGGGATTTCCCATGGAACTCTCTAAGGGCCCGGTGCCCTGTGTGGCCCGGGGAGTGCCCATGCCGTTCCTTGACCCCGCAGGACACTTGCATCCAGCAATAAGCAGCCCTCTGCCCTCACGGGGCTCAAACACCTGGGCCCGGTGTGCGGGCACCTGGCGTACGTGGAGGCAAAACAGCAGACCCGTCTGGCGCGAACCCACCACTGGGAAGATCCCCCTTTTCTTCCATCCGTAAAGGGGTCACGCTTGAGGAGTGGAGGAACATGGGGAGGCCCCCAGGAGATGGCTTTTCTCCGAGCCGCGGCTGGCTCGTTTCAGGCCTATACGTGGTCCGCGCATGCGCACTCAGGCTCCCAAGCACACACCTCCCTCGGCTCACCTGACCCACCCTTTAGAGGTCACAGCAGTTCCACAGGGTCCCTGGGCACCTGTCCGTGGACACAGGAGCCCTCCCTGCCACCTAGAGGACCACGCGATAACCCCTGGGGAACACTGCCCAGAAGCACTCCCAGCCTCGCACAGACACTGTACGCAGGATAGACTTGTGGACCAGGGGCCTGGGCGGGGAATTTTCCAGGGAACTCTCTAAAGGCCAGGTGCCCTCTGTCGCCCTGGGAGTGCCCATGCCTTCCCTTAACCCTGCAGGACACTATCATCCAGCAATAAGCAGCCCTCTGCCTCCACGGGGCTCAAACACCTGGGCCCATTGTGCGAGCACCTGGCGTACGTGCAGGCAAACACGCAGACCCCTCTGGCCCTAACCCACCACTGCGAAGATCCCCCTTTTCGTCCATCCGTAAAGGGGTCCTCCTTGAGGAGTGGAGGAACATGGGGAGGCCCCCAGGAGATGGCTTTTCTCCGAGCCGCGGCTGGCTCATTTCGGGCCTATAAGTGGGCCGCGCGTGCGCACTCAGGCTCCCCACCACAAGCCTCCCTCGGGTCACGGGACCCACCCTTGACGTGTCTCCTGAACCACCGTTGAGGGGTCACGGCACCCACCCCTGAGGGGTCAGGTGACCCACCCCTGAGGGGTCACGTGACCCACCCCTGAGGGGTCTCGTGACCCACCCCTGAGGGGTCACGTGACCCACTACTGGGGGGTCACGTGACCCACCCCTGAGGGGTCTCGTGACCCACCCCACAGGGGTCACGTGACCCACCCCTGAGGGGTCACATGACCCACCCTTGAGGGGTCTCGTGACCTACCCTTTTGGGGTCACGTGACCCACCCTTGAGGGGTCTCGTGACCTACCCTTTTGGGGTCACGTGACCCACCCTTGAGGGGTCTCGTGACCCACCCTTGAGGGGTCACAGCAGTTTTACAGGGTCCCTGCGCACCTGTTCGGGGAAACAGCAGCCCTCCCTGCCACTCAGAGGACCGCACGATTTCCCACAGGCCACACTGCCTAGCAGTACCTTCAGCCCCGCACAGACAGTGTGCTAAGGACAGACTTGGGTACCGGGGGCATGGGCGGGGGATTTCCCATGGAACTCTCTAAGGGCCCGGTGCCCTGTGTGGCCCGGGGAGTGCCCATGCCGTTCCTTGACCCCGCAGGACACTTGCATCCAGCAATAAGCAGCCCTCTGCCTCCACGGGGCTCAAACACCTGGGCCCGGTGTGC
The DNA here is from genome assembly GCF_022682495.2 of Desmodus rotundus. Taxonomy (NCBI): domain Eukaryota; kingdom Metazoa; phylum Chordata; class Mammalia; order Chiroptera; family Phyllostomidae; genus Desmodus; species Desmodus rotundus. Next base: position 476,518 of record NW_026527533.1, read on the forward strand.
GGGCACTTGGCGTACGTGGAGGCAAACCCGCAGAGCCCTCTGGCGCGAACCCACCACTGCGAAGATCCCCCTTTTCTTCCATCCGTAAAGGGGTCCTCCTTGAGGAGTGGAGGAACATGGGGAGGCCCCCAGGAGATGGCTTTTCTCCGAGCCGCGGCTGGCTCCTTTCGGGCCTATACGTGGGCCGCGCGTGCGCACTCAGGCTCCCAAGCACACACCTCCCTCGGCTCACCTGACCCACCCTTTAGAGGTCACAGCAGTTCCACAGGGTCCCTGGGCACCTGTCCGTGGACACAGGAGCCCTCCCTGCCACCTAAAGTACCACGCGATTTCCGCTGGGGAACACAGCCCAGAAGCACTCCCAGCCTCGCACAGAAACTGTGCGCAGGATAGACTTGTGGACCAGGGGCCTGGGCGGGGAATTTTCCAGGGAACTCTCTTAAGGCCAGGTGCCCTCTGTCGCCCTGGGAGTGCCCATGCCATCCCTTAACCCTGCAGGATACTATCATCCAGCAATAAGCAGCCCTCTGCCTCCACGGGGCTCAAACACCTGGGCCCGTTGTGCGAGCACCTGGCGTTCCTGCAGGCAAACCCGCAGACCCCTCTGGCCCGAACCCACCACTGGGAAGATCCCACTTTTCTTCCATCCGTAAAGGGGTCCTCCTTGAGGAGTGGAGGAACATGGGGAGGCCCCCAGGAGATGGCTTTTATCCGAGCCGCGGCTGGCTCCTTTCGGGCCTATACGTGGGCCGCGCGTGCGCACTCAGGCTCCCCACAACAGGCCTCCCTCGGGTCACGGGACCCACCCTTGAGGTGTCTCCTGACCCACCCTTGAGGGGTTTTGTGACCCACCCTTTTGGGGTCACGTGACCCACCCTTGCGGAGTCTCGTGACCCACCCTTGGGAGGTCACCTGTCCCACCCTGGAGGGGTCAGGTGACCCGCCCTTGAGAGGTCACAGCAGTATCACAGGGTCACTGCGCACCGGTCCATGGAAACAGAAGCCCTCCCTGCCACTCAGAGGACCGCGCGATTTCCCCTAGGCAACACTGCCCAGCAGCACTCTCAGCCCCGCACAGACAGTGTGCAAAGGACAGACTTGGATACCGGGGGCCTGGGCGGGGGATTTTCCATGGAACTCTCTGAGGGCCCGGTGCCCTGTGTCGCCCGGGAGTGCCCATGCCCTTCCTTGACCCCGCAGGACACTTGCATCCAGCAATAAGCAGCCGTCTACCTCCACGGGGCTCAAACACCTGGGCCCGGTGTGCGGGACCTGGCATACGTGGAGGCAAACCCCCTGAACCCTCTGGCCCGAACCCACCACTGCGAAGATCCCCCTTTTCTTCCATCCTTAAAGGGGCCCTCCCTGGGGAGTGGAGGAACAAGGGGAGGCCCCCAGGAGATGGCTTTTCTCCGAGCCGCGGCTGGCTCATTTCGGGCCTATAAGTGGGCCGCGCGTGCGCACTCAGGCTCCCCACCACAAGCCTCCCTCGGGTCACGGGACCCACCCTTGACGTGTCTCCTGAACCACCGTTGAGGGGTCACGTCACCCACCCCTGAGGGGTCACGTGACCCACCCCTGAGGGGTCTCGTGACCCACCCCACAGGGGTCACGTGACCCAACCCTGAGGCGTCACGTGAACCAACCCTGAGGGGTCACGTGACCCACCCCTGAGGGATCACGTGACCCACTCCTGGGGGGTCACGTGACCCACCCCCGAGGGGTCTCGTGACCCACCCTTGAGGGGTCTCGTGACCCACCCCTGAGGGGTCACGTGACCCACCCTTGAGGGGTCTCGTGACCTACCCTTTTGGGGTCACGAGACCCACCCTTGAGGGGTCTCGTGACCTACCCTTTTGGGGTCACGTGACCCACCCTTGAGGGGTCTCGTGACCCACCCTTGAGGGGTCACAGCAGTTTTACAGGGTCCCTGCGCACCTGTTCGGGGAAACAGCAGCCCTCCCTGCCACTCAGAGGACCGCACGATTTCCCACAGGCCACACTGCCTAGCAGTACCTTCAGCCCCGCACAGACAGTGTGCTAAGGACAGACTTGGGTACCGGGGGCATGGGCGGGGGATTTCCCATGGAACTCTCTAAAGGCCTGGTGCCCTCTGTGGCCCGGTGAGTGCCCATGCCGTTCCTTGACCCGGCAGGACACTTGCATCCAGCAATAAGCAGCCCTCTGCCTCCACGGGGCTCAAACACCTGGGCCCGGTGTGCGGGCACCTGGCGTACGTGGAGGGAAACCCGCAGACCCCTCTGGCGCGAACCCACCACTGCGAAGATCCCCCTTTTCTTCCATCCGTAAAGGGGTCACGCTTGAGGAGTGGAGGAACATGGGGAGGCCCCCAGGAGATGGCTTTTCTCCGAGCCGCAGCTGGCTCATTTCGGGCCTATAAGTGGGCCGCGCGTGCGCACTCAGGCTCCCCACCACAAGCCTCCCTCGGGTCACGGGACCCACCCTTGACGTGTCTCCTGAACCACCGTTGAGGGGTCACGGCACCCACCCCTGAGGGGTCAGGTGACCCACCCCTGAGGGGTCACGTGACCCACCCCTGAGGGGTCTCGTGACCCACCCCTGAGGGGTCACGTGACCCACTACTGGGGGGTCACGTGACCCACACCTGAGGGGTCTCGTGACCCACCCCACAGGGGTCACGTGACCCACCCCTGAGGGGTCACATGACCCACCCTTGAGGGGTCTCGTGACCTACCCTTTTGGGGTCACGTGACCCACCCTTGAGGGGTCACAGCAGTTTTACAGGGTCCCTGCGCACCTGTTCGGGGAAACAGCGGCCCTCCCTGCCACTCAGAGGACCGCACGATTTCCCACAGGCCACTGTGCCTAGCAGTACCTTCAGCCCCACACAGACAGTGTGCTAAGGACAGACTTGGGTACCGGGGGCATGGGCGGGGGATTTCCCATGGAACTCTCTAAGGGCCCGGTGCCCTGTGTGGCCCGGGGAGTGCCCATGCCGTTCCTTGACCCCGCAGGACACTTGCATCCAGCAATAAGCAGCCCTCTGCCTCCACGGGGCTCAAACACCTGGGCCCGGTGTGCGGGCACTTGGCGTACGTGGAGGCAAACCCGCAGACCCCTCTGGCGCGAACCCACCACTGCGAAGATCCCCCTTTTCTTCCATCTGTAAAGGGGTCCTCCTTGAGGAGTGGAGGAACATGGGGAGGCCCCCAGGAGATGGCTTTTCTCCGAGCCGCGGCTGGCTCCTTTCGGGCCTATACGTGGGCCGCGCGTGCGCACTCAGGCTCCCAAGCACACACCTCCCTCGGCTCACCTGACCCACCCTTTAGAGGTCACAGCAGTTCCACAGGGTCCCTGGGCACCTGTCCGTGGACACAGGAGCCCTCCCTGCCACCTAAAGGACCACGCGATTTCCGCTGGGGAACACTGCCCAGAAGCACTCCCAGCCTCGCACAGACACTGTGCGCAGGATAGACTTGTGGACCAGGGGCCTGGGCGGGGAATTTTCCAGGGAACTCTCTTAAGGCCAGGTGCCCTCTGTAGCCCTGGGAGTGCCCATGCCATCCCTTAACCCTGCAGGATACTATCATCCAGCAATAAGCAGCCCTCTGCCTCCACGGGGCTCAAACACCTGGGCCCGTTGTGCGAGCACCTGGCGTTCCTGCAGGCAAACCCGCAGACCCCTCTGGCCCGAACCCACCACTGGGAAGATCCCACTTTTCTTCCATCCGTAAAGGGGTCCTCCTTGAGGAGTGGAGGAACATGGGGAGGCCCCCAGGAGATGGCTTTTCTCCGAGCCGCGGCTGGCTCCTTTCGGGCCTATACGTGGGCCGCGCGTGCGCACTCAGGCTCCCCACAACAGGCCTCCCTCGGGTCACGGGACCCACCCTTGAGGTGTCTCCTGACCCACCCTTGAGGGGTCACGTGACCCACCCCCGAGGGGTCACGTGACCCACACCGGAGGGGTCACGGGACCCACCCCTGGGGGTCTCGTGACGCACCCCTGAGGGGTCACGTGACCCACCCCTGGGGGGTCTCGTGACCCACCCCTGAGGGGTCACGTGACCCACCCCTGAGGGGTCACGTGACCCACCCTTGAGGGGTTTTGTGACCCACCCTTTTGGGGTCACGTGACCCACCCTTGCGGGGTCTCGTGACCCACCCTTGGGAGGTCACCTGTCCCACCCTGGAGGGGTCAGGTGACCCGCCCTTGAGAGGTCACAGCAGTATCACAGGGTCACTGCGCACCGGTCCATGGAAACAGAAGCCATCCCTGCCACTCAGAGGACCGCGCGATTTCCCCTAGGCAACACTGCCCAGCAGCACTCTCAGCCCCGCACAGACAGTGTGCAAAGGACAGACTTGGATACCGGGGGCCTGGGCGGGGGATTTTCCATGGAACTCTCTGAGGGCCCGGTGCCCTGTGTCGCCCGGGAGTGCCCATGCCCTTCCTTGACCCCGCAGGAAACTTGCATCCAGCAATAAGCAGCCGTCTACCTCCACGGGGCTCAAACACCTGGGCCCGGTGTGCGGGACCTGGCATACGTGGAGGCAAACCCCCTGAACCCTCTGGCCCGAACCCACCACTGCGAAGATCCCCCTTTTCTTCCATCCTTAAAGGGGCCCTCCCTGGGGAGTGGAGGAACAAGGGGAGGCCCCCAGGAGATGGCTTTTCTCCGAGCCGCGGCTGGCTCATTTCGGGCCTATAAGTGGGCCTCGCGTGCGCACTCAGGCTCCCCACCACAAGCCTCCCTCGGGTCACGGGACCCACCCTTGAAGTGTCTCCTGAACCACCGTTGAGGGGTCACGTGACCCACCCCTGAGGGGTCACGTGACCCACCCCTGAGGGGTCTCGTGACCCACCCCACAGGGGTCACGTGACCCAACCCTGAGGCGTCACGTGAACCAACCCTGAGGGGTCACGTGACCCACCCCTGAGGGATCACGTGACCCACTCCTGGGGGGTCACGTGACCCACCCCCGAGGGGTCTCGTGACCCACCCTTGAGGGCTCTCGTGACCCACCCCTGAGGGGTCACGTGACCCACCCTTGAGGGGTCTCGTGACCTACACTTTGGGGGTCACGTGACCCACCCTTGAGGGGTCTCGTGACCCACCCTTGAGGGGTCACAGCAGTTTTACAGGGTCCCTGCGCACCTGTTCGGGGAAACAGCAGCCCTCCCTGCCACTCAGAGGACCGCACGATTTCCCACAGGCCACACTGCCTAGCAGTACCTTCAGCCCCGCACAGACAGTGTGCTAAGGACAGACTTGGGTACCGGGGGCATGGGCAGGGGATTTCCCATGGAACTCTCTAAGGGCCCGGTGCCCTGTGTGGCCCGGGGAGTGCCCATGCCGTTCCTTGACCCCGCAGGACACTTGCATCCAGCAATAAGCAGCCCTCTGCCTCCACGGGGCTCAAACACCTGGGCCCGGTGTGCGGGCACCTGGCGTACGTGGAGGGAAACCCGCAGACCCCTCTGGCGCGAACCCACCACTGCGAAGATCCCCCTTTTCTTCCATCCGTAAAGGGGTCACGCTTGAGGAGTGGAGGAACATGGGGAGGCCCCCAGGAGATGGCTTTTCTCCAAGCCGCGGCTGGCTCGTTTCGGGCCTATACGTGGGCCGCGCGTGCCCACTCAGGCTCCCAAGCACACACCTCCCTCGGCTAACCTGACCCACCCTTTAGAGGTCACAGCAGTTCCACAGGGTCCCTGGGCACCTGTCCGTGGACACAGGAGCCCTCCCTGCCACCTAGAGGACCACGCGATTTCCCCTGGGGAACACTGCCCAGAAGCACTCCCAGCCTTGCACAGACACTGTGCGCAGGATAGACTTGTGGACCAGGGGCCTGGGCGGGGAATTTTCCAGGGAACTCTCTAAAGGCCAGGTGCACTCTGTCGCCCTGGGAGTGCCCACGCCTTCCCTTAACCCTGCAGGACACTATCATCCAGCAATAAGCAGCCCTCTGCCTCCACGGGGCTCAAACACCTGGGCCCATTGTGCGAGCACCTGGCGTACGTGCAGGCAAACCCGCAGACCCCTCTGGCCCGAACCCACCACTGCGAAGATCCCCCTTTTCTTCCATCCGTAAAGGGGTCCTCCTTGAGAGGTGGAGGAACATGGGAGGCCCCCAGGAGATGGCTTTTCTCCGAGCCGCGGCTGGCTCATTTCGGGCCTATAAGTGGGCCACGTATGCGCACTCAGGCTCCCCACCACAAGCCTCCCTCGGGTCACGGGACCCACCCTTGACGTGTCTCCTGAACCACCGTTGAGGGGTCACGTGACCCACCCCTGAGGGGTCACGTTACCCACACCTGAGGGGTCTTGTGACCCACCCCACAGGGGTCACGTGACCCACCCCGGAGGGGTCACGTGACCCACCCCTGAGGGGTCTCGTGACCCACCCCTGAGGGGTCACGTGACCCACCCCTGAGGGGTCCCGTGACCCACCCCTGAGGGTTCGCATGACCCACCCTTGAGAGGTCTCGTGACCTACCCTTTTGGGGTCACGTGACCCACCCTTGTGGGGTCACATGACCCACCCGTGAGGGGTCTCGTGACCCACCCTTGAGGGGTCCCGTGAACCGCCCTTGGGAGGTCACGTTCCCCACCCTTAAGGGGTCACATGACCCACCTTGAGAGGTCACAGCAGTTTTACAGGGTCCCTGCGCACCTGTTCGGGGAAACAGCGGCCCTCCCTGCCACTCAGAGGACCGACGATTTCCCACAGGCCACAGTGCCTAGCAGTACCTTCAGCCCCGCACAGACAGTGTGCTAAGGACAGACTTGGGTACCGGGGGCATGGGCGGGGGATTTCCCATGGAACTCTCTAAGGGCCCGGTGCCCTGTGTGGCCCGGGGAGTGCCCATGCCGTTCCTTGACCCCGCAGGACACTTGCATCCAGCAATAAGCAGCTCTCTGCCCTCACGGGGCTCAAACACCTGGGCCCGGTGTGCGGGCACCTGGCGTACGTGGAGGCAAAACAGCAGACCCGTCTGGCGCGAACCCACCACTGGGAAGATCCCCCTTTTCTTCCATCCGTAAAGGGGTCACGCTTGAGGAGTGGAGGAACATGGGGAGGCCCCCAGGAGATGGCTTTTCTCCGAGCCGCGGCTGGCTCGTTTCAGGCCTATACGTGGTCCGCGCATGCGCACTCAGGCTCCCAAGCACACACCTCCCTCGGCTCACCTGACCCACCCTTTAGAGGTCACAGCAGTTCCACAGGGTCCCTGGGCACCTGTCCGTGGACACAGGAGCCCTCCCTGCCACCTAGAGGACCACGCGATAACCCCTGGGGAACACTGCCCAGAAGCACTCCCAGCCTCGCACAGACACTGTACGCAGGATAGACTTGTGGACCAGGGGCCTGGGCGGGGAATTTTCCAGGGAACTCTCTAAAGGCCAGGTGCCCTCTGTCGCCCTGGGAGTGCCCATGCCTTCCCTTAACCCTGCAGGACACTATCATCCAGCAATAAGCAGCCCTCTGCCTCCACGGGGCTCAAACACCTGGGCCCATTGTGCGAGCACCTGGCGTACGTGCAGGCAAACACGCAGACCCCTCTGGCCCTAACCCACCACTGCGAAGATCCCCCTTTTCGTCCATCCGTAAAGGGGTCCTCCTTGAGGAGTGGAGGAACATGGGGAGGCCCCCAGGAGATGGCTTTTCTCCGAGCCGCGGCTGGCTCATTTCGGGCCTATAAGTGGGCCGCGCGTGCGCACTCAGGCTCCCCACCACAAGCCTCCCTCGGGTCACGGGACCCACCCTTGACGTGTCTCCTGAACCACCGTTGAGGGGTCACGGCACCCACCCCTGAGGGGTCAGGTGACCCACCCCTGAGGGGTCACGTGACCCACCCCTGAGGGGTCTCGTGACCCACCCCTGAGGGGTCACGTGACCCACTACTGGGGGGTCACGTGACCCACCCCTGAGGGGTCTCGTGACCCACCCCACAGGGGTCACGTGACCCACCCCTGAGGGGTCACATGACCCAACCTTGAGGGGTCTCGTGACCTACCCTTTTGGGGTCACGTGACCCACCCTTGAGGGGTCTCGTGACCTACCCTTTTGGGGTCACGTGACCCACCCTTGAGGGGTCTCGTGACCCACCCTTGAGGGGTCACAGCAGTTTTACAGGGTCCCTGCGCACCTGTTCGGGGAAACAGCAGCCCTCCCTGCCACTCAGAGGACCGCACGATTTCCCACAGGCCACACTGCCTAGCAGTACCTTCAGCCCCGCACAGACAGTGTGCTAAGGACAGACTTGGGTACCGGGGGCATGGGCGGGGGATTTCCCATGGAACTCTCTAAGGGCCCGGTGCCCTGTGTGGCCCGGGGAGTGCCCATGCCGTTCCTTGACCCCGCAGGACACTTGCATCCAGCAATAAGCAGCCCTCTGCCTCCACGGGGCTCAAACACCTGGGCCCGGTGTGCGGGCACTTGGCGTACGTGGAGGCAAACCCGCAGAGCCCTCTGGCGCGAACCCACCACTGCGAAGATCCCCCTTTTCTTCCATCCGTAAAGGGGTCCTCCTTGAGGAGTGGAGGAACATGGGGAGGCCCCCAGGAGATGGCTTTTCTCCGAGCCGCGGCTGGCTCCTTTCGGGCCTATACGTGGGCCGCGCGTGCGCACTCAGGCTCCCAAGCACACACCTCCCTCGGCTCACCTGACCCACCCTTTAGAGGTCACAGCAGTTCCACAGGGTCCCTGGGCACCTGTCCGTGGACACAGGAGCCCTCCCTGCCACCTAAAGTACCACGCGATTTCCGCTGGGGAACACAGCCCAGAAGCACTCCCAGCCTCGCACAGAAACTGTGCGCAGGATAGACTTGTGGACCAGGGGCCTGGGCGGGGAATTTTCCAGGGAACTCTCTTAAGGCCAGGTGCCCTCTGTCGCCCTGGGAGTGCCCATGCCATCCCTTAACCCTGCAGGATACTATCATCCAGCAATAAGCAGCCCTCTGCCTCCACGGGGCTCAAACACCTGGGCCCGTTGTGCGAGCACCTGGCGTTCCTGCAGGCAAACCCGCAGACCCCTCTGGCCCGAACCCACCACTGGGAAGATCCCACTTTTCTTCCATCCGTAAAGGGGTCCTCCTTGAGGAGTGGAGGAACATGGGGAGGCCCCCAGGAGATGGCTTTTATCCGAGCCGCGGCTGGCTCCTTTCGGGCCTATACGTGGGCCGCGCGTGCGCACTCAGGCTCCCCACAACAGGCCTCCCTCGGGTCACGGGACCCACCCTTGAGGTGTCTCCTGACCCACCCTTGAGGGGTTTTGTGACCCACCCTTTTGGGGTCACGTGACCCACCCTTGCGGAGTCTCGTGACCCACCCTTGGGAGGTCACCTGTCCCACCCTGGAGGGGTCAGGTGACCCGCCCTTGAGAGGTCACAGCAGTATCACAGGGTCACTGCGCACCGGTCCATGGAAACAGAAGCCCTCCCTGCCACTCAGAGGACCGCGCGATTTCCCCTAGGCAACACTGCCCAGCAGCACTCTCAGCCCCGCACAGACAGTGTGCAAAGGACAGACTTGGATACCGGGGGCCTGGGCGGGGGATTTTCCATGGAACTCTCTGAGGGCCCGGTGCCCTGTGTCGCCCGGGAGTGCCCATGCCCTTCCTTGACCCCGCAGGACACTTGCATCCAGCAATAAGCAGCCGTCTACCTCCACGGGGCTCAAACACCTGGGCCCGGTGTGCGGGACCTGGCATACGTGGAGGCAAACCCCCTGAACCCTCTGGCCCGAACCCACCACTGCGAAGATCCCCCTTTTCTTCCATCCTTAAAGGGGCCCTCCCTGGGGAGTGGAGGAACAAGGGGAGGCCCCCAGGAGATGGCTTTTCTCCGAGCCGCGGCTGGCTCATTTCGGGCCTATAAGTGGGCCGCGCGTGCGCACTCAGGCTCCCCACCACAAGCCTCCCTCGGGTCACGGGACCCACCCTTGACGTGTCTCCTGAACCACCGTTGAGGGGTCACGTCACCCACCCCTGAGGGGTCACGTGACCCACCCCTGAGGGGTCTCGTGACCCACCCCACAGGGGTCACGTGACCCAACCCTGAGGCGTCACGTGAACCAACCCTGAGGGGTCACGTGACCCACCCCTGAGGGATCACGTGACCCACTCCTGGGGGGTCACGTGACCCACCCCCGAGGGGTCTCGTGACCCACCCTTGAGGGGTCTCGTGACCCACCCCTGAGGGGTCACGTGACCCACCCTTGAGGGGTCTCGTGACCTACCCTTTTGGGGTCACGAGACCCACCCTTGAGGGGTCTCGTGACCTACCCTTTTGGGGTCACGTGACCCACCCTTGAGGGGTCTCGTGACCCACCCTTGAGGGGTCACAGCAGTTTTACAGGGTCCCTGCGCACCTGTTCGGGGAAACAGCAGCCCTCCCTGCCACTCAGAGGACCGCACGATTTCCCACAGGCCACACTGCCTAGCAGTACCTTCAGCCCCGCACAGACAGTGTGCTAAGGACAGACTTGGGTACCGGGGGCATGGGCG